>NC_048282.1:20236268-20523768 GCF_009762535.1 Notolabrus celidotus | reverse complement strand
GAAATGAAATCGCTTTAAGGTGTATGCTCATGACTGTGTGTGTGTGTGTGTGTCTGTGTGTCTGTGTGTCTGTGTGTCTGTGTGTGATATAGAAAATGTAGTACCCACTGACCAATGTGTGTCTGTGTCAGTGTGTGTACGAGTGATACTCACAGTGTCTCCAGACTGTGAAGACCTTCAAAACATCTTGCACCCATGCTCTCAATCTTGTTGTTATGAAGATGCCTGTGAGAAGCCACAAATATTTTTCAACAAAACAGAAATTACTTTCTCAAATGTGTCTCCACACTGCACTCATCTCTTCTTTAAAGGTGACATATAATGCTCTTTTTCATCAAAATATATTGGTCTAAGAGGTCCCCAAAACATGTCTTTAAAGTTTATTGCTCAAAAAAACACTTTGAAATCAGATTTTGGCATGCCTGTTAACCCCCGCTTTTTCAGCCCCGTTCAGAACAGGCTGTTTTCGGTGTCTGTGCCTTTAAATGAGAGTGAGCTCTCTGACCACGCCCCCCTCAGGAAGTGGATGTGGCCTCGGCTGCCCATAATGTTGATCTAATGTTTATATGTCGGCTGAATAGACACGGCTGCAGACCCGCGTTACTTCAACCCTCTGAATTTGATCCAGAATCTGATCCTGACGGAGAGGCGCCTGCAGCAGGACCTTTCTGAAGGATTGGTCACAGATTTAGTGTTTGTTGTTGTTTTATTTGTCAGTATGTCGACGTGTGTCTTGGTACACAGCGACGAACATGTAGTTATGTGGCTATGCTAACTAGCGCTAGCACTTTTCCATGAAAAATAAAAATCATCCACTAGATCTTCAAATCTGCAGACGTTGGGAGTAAAACCGACATTTGTGTTTATTAAGACAGCCTACAACTAGCATGCCTCCCTCCTAAGCTCGTTGTTAGCACACGTGTGCAGGTAATGAAAAACGGAGGAGGAGTTGAGTTGTATTTTAAACAGTCTATGGGCTGAACAAGCTCCGAGCTCTGACTTCCGTTACAGACCGGATGTCGTTGTGGCGTATGAAAAACACTGAAAACTGAAACGGCTCATTTCAGCACACATTTACAGAAAGGTGGAGAAATCAAAACAGGGGCAGAGATGGATTTTTTTCCTTTTTTCGGGGTTTGTAGATATGCCAGGGACACATATTTCAGGTAGAGAACCATTAAAAAGTCGATTTCGCATGATATGTCACCTTTAAATAGATTAAACGGAGCAAATAGTATGAGTTATGAGTTGAGAAACCAGAGAGTTTTAAGTACACATATCAGGATTTCACTTACAGTACAACGAGAGCAGTGAGGTTGGTGAACGCATAATCAGGGATGTGGGTGATCTGATTAAGGGCCAGCGTCATGGCCTGCAGGGAGGGCAGGTAGTCCAGAGCCGACACTGGGATCTCATTCAGAGAGTTATCATCCAACCACAGGTGCCTTAGAGAGCGAACCCCTCGAAATGCCCCAGCCGGAACCTCAGACAGCAGGTTAGCATCAAGGCGCCTGCAGGGTAAGAGGAACTGGGCTTAGCCAGATAATCATCAAGTCTAAGCACAGTATGTTTGCATGTGTATCTGTGCTTTCGCGTGCTTACAGGTTGTGGTATTGAAACACTTTGGCTTACAGGAAGGCTATTATGAGAGTTATGCATCCTTAATTCTCCCTCCTTTCATCTTCACTCTATCTTCTTAGAAGCTGCTCATTATGATTTATTCCCATGCTAAATAAGCCATGTCTAGCTTTACCAGCACAGACATGTATTAAATTTAAGATGAGAAAAACACAGACACAAACTTGTAGGATTGGTTGTGGCAGGCCTGTTTAATTCTACCTCACTTTATTTATGTTTTAGAAAGCCCACTTCCTTGATGTCTGGAAAACAGAGAAAGCTGAAGGAGGGACAGTTAAAGATGCGTCTTCAGATGTTCCTCCTTCCTTCAGTCTTTCCATTAGACCCCCGCTGCTGCCATCAGTCCCTGACATTTCCAGGAACTGATAGCAACACTGCTGCCCAGCTGATTAATTAATGACACCTAAACACACACACACTGTTGCATAAGCTTTCACATATGCACGTTCATCTCTGCAACCACCAAACAAGCATTACAAAGCTTTGTCCCTTCTATACCTCAGTGTCCCTCGAACCACAGGCTCTGAGATTGGACTGTGATACACACACCCACATAAAAACACACACTGTCCATAGTGATGAATGATCCCCTCAGGGTAGAGTTGACAAGCTGAGACCACTTCCTCCTGCAATTCTTCTTCCTTTGGCCCTTCACACTCATTCATTAATCTCCTTTTCCCCCCTCCAGCTCCTCTCAAACACACGTTTTGTTTCTTACATCGTCACTGATGGTCTCCTTCCCCCTTCAGACCCTTATGTGTCTCAGTCTTTAACTCTTGTTCCTCTTTCAAACATCCTCCCTTATCAATCTTCCACCGTGGTTCTTTGATTCCTGTGCTACAGCTTCTCCTTGGCGTCCTCACCCCTTGGAGGCTTCACCAAACAAACAGCATCATCAAAGTGAAATCTGAACTTGAACTCTGAACTCTGAGCTTTTCTCCCCAGGGAAATTTTCCATCAGGAGAGGCAACTGTATACACTGGCAGATGCTCACACACAGGCACACAGGAAAACACTCTCTGGCGCACATGTAAATACACATAAGTGCGTGCACGTGCACACACAAACAGCCTCAAGAAATTTTCATCTTGTCCACTTCCTGAGCACTCATTTATTCCAGTGCGAAACATTGTCCTTGTGTATCCTGTGCACTACAACTGTGGACATTGTTTTTCCCTGAACCAAATCACAGGATGAAAGCTACGGAAGACCCTTCAACTTTCTGGTTTGCTCTCCAGGGCAAAATAATAATTGCTCCTCTGGGTGGACCTGCCAGGTCTCCAGAAGGTCCAGACAGAACCAGGAATGTTCCACAGAAGCCTATAAAGCAGCAACTATTTCCTGTCCATCACATCAAAGTCTGAGGTACAATTACAGGAGAGTGAAATAAGGACAAAAAAAGGAAAGTTCTCTTAAATGATCCAGGAGATCTGTCGACCTGCCTCCACTGGTTCAGTTCTCCAGATGGCCAAAGTTTAATACCACAGAGAACTGAGAGGAACATGTTTTGCTGCCAGTGAATGGAGTCTCTGACAAACAGGGTGATGTTGATCAATACGGCTTGTGGAGCTCATCAGTGGAGATTACGCAGGTTAACCTCCTTGTTGGGACCCAAAAAACTTCAGTCTGCTCAACATGGCACCAAAGTAAGCAACAGCACTCACAGTGTGGGTTGTAATTAGCCTGTTCCAAACTCTGAGACAAATTTGTTGACTCAGTTTCAGTTCTTTGCTGACAAAAGGATTCATGTCCTAGATTAAGACATGATCCAGTTTGGATGAAAGACTCCTTTGAACATTTATAACAATTTAAAAGCCATGTGCCGTCTGAGATGAAGTCCCTCTTTCTTTTACCTGGTGTGTTTTATGTTGGTGAGAGGCGCCGACAAGCTTCACTCTCCAAAGCCTTTCCAGTAATCTTTCTCCGCTGGGCTTATCATTACTCTAATGACAAGGTGCGTTTCTATACACCGGCTCTGCCTGTGTGTGTGTTTTCTCAGTGCTTGAGATCATCTCAATGTGAAAAGACCACACACCTACACTTGTGCATCACATATAGACGGAAGACATAGAGACATCATTATGATAGAAAATTGTGAGGTTAGATGCGTACACACACATCCTGAGCTATCGTGCCTGCATTTACAGTTTGATGTGTGTGAAAGCATAGCACTGTGTTGAAGGAGAGCAGACCTGTTTAATAGCAGAAAGGGAAACTCTGTTGGTGGTAGTGGAGTTACATGCCCCTTCTATGTCATTACTCCAGCAATTGGAGTGTCTGTGGGATGAAGGAGACATCTATGGATGTTTACAAAGAATTATTAATTAGGAGTGAGAGGATGTGGAGTGCAGCACATACAGAGTTGGGAGGGATGGAATTACAGATGAGCTTGTGCATCTGCTTCAACATCAGTGCTGTCACACACTTACACACACACATATACACTCATACATTGACCCCACAGATGAGTCAATTATGCCACCAAGCACTCTCATTAGCCAGAGGGATGGCTGTGTGGGTGGTGGGAGAAGAGCGGAGGAGGAAGAGAAGGGGAATTGACGGAAAATGGGGTTGTTTCACAGCTCATTGGAGATGCTCTCCCTGGCCTGCAGTGTCTGCTGTTTCCCTCATGGCTTCCAGATGCTACCATGAACTACTTTGACACAATCAGACTGTGACTCCTACCATTAGGGAGTACAGCAGCACATGCAAAACTATCAGGGTATGTTCTGTAATATGTCAGTGGTACGCTATACCTGCGTTGTGGTCAGAGCTGAGATGTGTGGGTGGCCGGGGGATGTTTCATTCCTCCCCGGGATGAGGTAGAGTAGCATGATTAATGCAGCTCTTGTATGTGTAACAGATACATACTCACAGGGACAGTAGATTGGGCAGATCCCATGGAGCATCATTGGGAAGTTTCTCAAGTTGGTTATTTTGTAGCATACTGAAAGAGGAAAAAAAAGATAATTTGGTTATATGCAATGCGTCGATTTGTAGTAGAGTGTATGTGCTGTGCAAAAGGGCACATCAAGCAGAACAAATAATTCCATCATGAGGGAAATCTGACTCAAGGAGTAAAGGGCCAGTGAAAGCTTGAAGAGAAGCAGAGAATGAAGGGTTGAAGGAAAGAGAAGCTCCTTGGGTGGGCTGCTGATGTCATCCTTAGAAGAATGGAGCAAAAGCGAGGAGGAAGTGGGGAGCAAACAATAGCTCTCTCTCTCATTCCTCTCCCTTCCTTGCCTTCTGCTGTCTTTCACTCCCTCTTATTACTTTTATAATGATCTGTCTACCAACATTCATGTATAGTTTAGTCCCCAGTTTGCTATTTTCAGTTGCTCTGTTATGCCTTTAATGTGGCATTGTGGCAATTGTGCCAACACAATAATTAGTCTTAGTGAACATGAGAGTGCAGAGCCCCGCATTAAAACGGCTAATCATTGGCTGGATCATTAGCCTTATGACTGCAGTGCTAAGTGGGAGAGCATAATTTTGTAAGTGATTGTTACAATGTGAGCATAAGAGTTCATACTGGATGTCTTGAGGTGCAATGATTAAATGCATTTGCTATATTTATCAAAATAACTGTGTGTCACAGACTCTCATACTGTGGAGTTTCACAATACTCTCCCCTGTAAGATATGATTGCTTCAATGCCGAAAAAATGCTGCTCAGGTTTGAGAGGATCAGGGGAATGTTTCCACAGGGATAATGATGCCATGATAAATACTTTGTATTAAGTCTTTTCCTGTTTAAAAAAAAACCCTATGTGGAGCTTTGCTGAACTCCACTCTGGGTTTGTAACCTCTGCATGTGTCAGTGTCTCTGAGAGTCGGTAGGGACCTGGAGTCACCCTACACAAGGTCAGCGGTCCATCTGTTTTTGACACAGCCTGACTTTAACTAATACATTGAGGAAGGAAACCAACAGCTCAGCTGCTCTGAGGTCAAAGAGACGGTCCAAAGTTTGAAGGGGTGTTATTGCATGAAGCGTGAATGCTTGCAGGCTTGTATAAATTCAGGATATGTGTGTCCTTCTGCAGTAATGACATAATAGACTGGGATTCATGGCTGTTTTTTCATGCTGTCTTTGTTAGTTTCACAACACAAGGTGAAAGAAGAATAAATTGTGTGCCTGGTAATCCCGTAGATACCCTCAAATTACAAACCACAATTCTCAAGCTAGGTTTCTATTCAATTGC
Organism: Notolabrus celidotus; assembly: GCF_009762535.1. Lineage (NCBI taxonomy): Eukaryota > Metazoa > Chordata > Actinopteri > Labriformes > Labridae > Notolabrus > Notolabrus celidotus. Next base: position 20,517,929 of record NC_048282.1, on the reverse strand, counting down.
AAAGCTTCTCAAACTTTTCTCAGCCAGGGTGCAAAAGGAACTGAGTCAGTTGCCAAGGCCCATGAAAACCTCTTTAATACCCTTGTCTTGCACCTACTGGAAGTATGGTCACAACTCATTAGATGCTGCACTCACAATTCAGAAAGAAGCGTGGATTTTATGGCTGCTCTGCACTTTTTGCGATTTTATACTGCACAGCAGGGCTAACAGTTGGTGGCCATGGATCACAGAGCTATGAACACTAATAGAAATGGGGTGTTGAGAAAAAAGCTTTGAAACCATTTCTAGGTGATTTTTTTGTCACTTGCTGTAATCTCGGTGGGTGGTGTGACTGGGAGGTCCCTGCATTACACCTGTGTTTGTGTGGATGCGTGTATGTGTGTGTGTGCATCTACACACTCGCAACTGAAACAAGGCTTGTTTGGGAATGAAGGAACAGCAAGCAGGGCAGGTCTCCCCCAGCCCATAAACTTTAACTGCACTTAATGATGCGTGGCCTGTGTGTTTTATTCAAGGCAGGAGCACAACTCTGTCACCCCAGAATGCTGCAGTGGAACAACCCACCTGGGTGGGAGTGAGAAAGAGGTTACTTACAGAACTTTAAGGTTGTGGAGACCCTCGAGAGCGCGGCCAGGGATATACCTCAGCTGGTTCCCCGAGATACGCCTAGGAGAGAAAGACATAGATCAAATAAATAGAAATAAAAAATTTAAAGTACAAAATGAAATATAAGAACATACATATAAAGATTTACAGGTCTCATAAGAGAAGTATTGCTTTTTGCTTTATTCCACATTCTTGGATTGAGCCGTGATATGACTTCATTCTCAAGTTCCTGCTTCAGGGTTATTGTTGGGGCAGTATGCAAATAACAATATTCTATTCCCTTCAATGTGGTTGCTATTGGCCCAAAAGACACCCTGAAACCTTAACCAATCCTGGGAGCTCTGATGAGTGAGTAAAGACTGAATTGAATGAGACTGGGATTGGGTCAACAAGTGCAGCATGAAAGTTTATTTGCTCGTGCGCATGCGAGTGTGTTTATGGGTGAGTTTAAAGTGAAGTATACTATGTATGTAGACATGAGCGAGTACATGTTTTTAGTGCGAATGTGTGTGCTATTTTCCATGTCCTTGAGGTAAATTGGTCCGTTCTGAGGGGCCTTGAGGACAGCGAGGGAGAGAAACCACACACATTCACACAAGCAATCCAATCAGTTTGTTTATCAAACACAGCACCTAATGGTCATTTGTGAGTGTGTATAAGATGTCCAAATAAATAACATTCAGTCCAACAGAGGAACTCTCAAGGTCACGAGCTGGAAGCACAGTTTAAACACAGATTTGGGCTTCACAGCTCAAGACCACCCACTTTTATTAAACACACACAAGTTAAAAGTTACTCATTGGCATCGTCCTTTTCACACCATTGCTCTAAGGGTGACACTGGCCTGACATTTCAGTCTTTTTCTAAGTGGACTGCCTCTGGCTGAGTTGTTCCATCAGTGCCAGGATATTGAAATAGTTCTGCCTGCCTCTCCAAGCCTCCATCACCCAGATGAAAATGGATGACAGCTCTCAACAAACTCCCCCAGACATCTGATATTCATGTCAATATGTCTCAGTCTTATTACTGTGTAGTTGCAAACCACACAAAAACTACCCATGCCTGCCAAATTTCACACTCAGCCCAGTTTTGAAGTCTTACAGAGCTTGTATTTATGAAAAAACACACACACACACACACACACACACACACACACACACACACACACACACACACACACACACACACACACACAGCACTCACACAAACATGCATACACACAGATGCACATTCACATTGCTATTCAGTTCTCAGAGAACTGATCGTTATCCAAGTTATTGTGGAGCCATTAAGTTATGCCCCTCAAACCACACTCAAAACTCATTCAAACAGACTTCGACTGGGCCACATGTCTCAATAAAGATTTCACAAAGATGGAAGACTGAGTGTTGATCTGCGGTGACTACAGCTTTTTGACCCAACAAATTCCAATGTTCATTTTTATTTTTTTTAATGCTGCAGGAGTTAACTTTTCTCTTAAAGGTGACATATTATGCTCTTTTCCATCAAAATATATTGGTCTAAGAGGTCCCCAAAACATGTCTTTAAAGTTTATTGCTCAAAAAAACACTTTGAAATCAGATCCTGGCATGCCTGTAAACCCCTCTTTTTCAGCCCTGCTCAGAACAGGCTGTTTTCTGTGTCTGTGTCTTTAAAAGAGAATGAGCTCTCTGACCACGCCCCCTCAGGACGTGGATATGGCCTCGGCTCTCCAGCATGTTGATCTAATGTTTAAATGTTGGCTAAATATACACGGCTGCTCACAGATCGCGTTACTTCAACCCTCTAAATCTGATCCAGAATCTGCTCCTGACGAAGAGGCGCCTGCAGCAGGACCTTTCTGAAGGATTGGCCACAAATTTAGTGTTTGTTGTTGTTTTATTTGTCAGTATGTCGACGTATGTCTTGGTACACAGCGACGAACATGTAGCTATGTGGCTATGCTAACTAGCGCTAGCACTTTTCCATGAAAAATAAAAATCATCCACTAGATCTTCAAATCTGCAGACGTGGGGAGTAAAACCGACATTTGTGTTTATAAAGACAGCCTACAACTAGCATGCCTCCCTCCTAAGCTCGTTGTTAGCACACGTGTGCAGGTAATGAAAAACGGAGGAGGAGTTGAGTTGTATTTTAAACAGTCTATGGGCTGAACAAGCTCCGAGCTCTGACTTCCGTTACAGACCGGATGTCGTTGTGACGTATGAAAAACACGGAAGTCTGAAACGTCTCGTTTCAGCACACATTTACAGGAAGGTGGAGAAATCAAAACAGGGGCAGAATGGATTTTTTCCCTTCCGGGGGTTTGTAGACATGCCAGGGACACATATTTCAGGTAGAGAACCATTAAAAAGTTGATTTTGCATATGTCACCTTTAAATCAGATTTTCACTCAGTAAGGAACTTCTGCCCATTTGCTGTCCCAGAGAGGACGATAGGTCTGCTTCTTCAATACCATTTCAGTTTCTGCCAGTGCACAAGCGCGTCACTGGGGACCATTTCAATAGCAGCTTTTCAGAGGTAACTGTTTCAATAGGCCTTGCTGAGGTCCTGACACCAGTAAAATAGATCTAAGCCTCTTGCTGCAAAGCCCCTTATGTTCCTTTTTTTGGTTACTGTTCAAGCAAAATGATCAGTTACAGGCCCATGGCATGGAGAAAAGATATAGGTAGCACAGAAAGACTAATTTCTTTTAACTTGGGGTTTGAGGAGGGCCAGTAATTTAGAGTTTCAGAAAACAAACATAGTAGTTAAGGCCATGGTCTGATGTGCATCTCCTATTGCCAACCAGCCTTTCTCCATTAGTCGCACCACATGAGCCAAAATGGCTTTAGAGTGGAATCATGCCTCTTTTTGCCGACTTCATTTGTCAAATGGATAATTATGTCAAAAGTGAAGATGGATATTGAAAAAGGAGAGAAATGTTCAGACCTTCTTGATAGACATCAACCTAACACTAGTGGTTACCATTGACCAACTGTTTCCATGATATCAGTGTGTGTTTATGCGTGAACGTGTGAGTAAATGATTGTACTTATGAGTGAGCGTTCTGCATTTAGGCTCCTAGTTGTTCCACATCAATCTCACTCTGATGAAAGGCGCCTTGCTCTTGTCAAACTGTGGCTCCAACTGTTTTTTCTTTTAGTTTGATTTGGTTAGAATTTGTGTGTAGATAAAAATTCCACCTCGGCATTATTCAGCTGTATTGAAATGATTCATATACGAAATAACAGAGGGGCCAATGCAGTTCAAACGTATGGGGGAGTAGCAGGAGGGGTGAGACAATGCTGCTATCAGAGCTGATCAGTGAGGGCTTTACTGAAGCATACCACCTGCAGATTATCCTATGTATCACCATGTCCTATTGCCTCAAGATAATAAACAAAAAGAGGGATTAAAGACCTAGACGGCAAACACAGCAGCACATTTTGGAATACTATCTCAGGTAGTGGTAGGAGATCATAGCGGTAGCAGAACAAGAATGGTTGATAAGAGGGGATGATGAAAGAAAAAGAAGGAGAGGATAAACAGGCCTTATCAGAGAGAGGGCGCTTTGTGTGTGGGTGTGTCTGTAAGGACATGTGCATGTATGACCTTCTTCACCCTCAGTCCATCAATAGAAATGTTATCCCTCCTTCTGTTCAGAGGGTCAACCACTTAACCTGACGTTAACCCCTGAAATTATGGTGGTAAAATATAGACATGGAAGTGTGTGTTGCTGTGTGGGTGTGTGTGTGTGTGTTGAAACATGTGGGTACATGTTTATGGGAGAGAAAGAGACAAGCAGACAAAATCAATGCTGGCAAAGCTAAAAGGAAAAGTTTTAATTGACCTAGATAGTCCCAGCTGTGAGATGCACCTGGAGCATCAAGAAAGCCAATTTTGTAACCCCTAAACCCTCTCCTATGTCATACTCCTGGCCTATCAGCAGGCAATCTTATCTCAGAGTGGAAGACAAGCGGGGCAGCGCTGGCCCTCGATCACCACTTTTCTTTTATACATTTGGATTTCATGTTTGTGACGAGCCAGAGAAGCCCAAGGAAAAAGGGATATTCAAAGCTCCTGAAGACAAAATGAGTTTTTAAATTTCGGCCTTCATCTGCTCGCAGTTACTTTCAGGCTTTCCTGAAGGGGCCAAATTCAGCTCTGTATTTTTCAGGTGAGTGATCAGTACAGATAATGAAAAGATCAGCATGAGAGGCTCAATCCAAATGGCTTGTTGTAAAAGGAGGCAAAACGAAGAAGAAGGCATAGTGAAACATGATCTCCAAAGGTAACAAACAGCAGGGACTTTGATACTGATGATAGGCAGGTAGCGCTATCGCCGTCCAAAGTGGTTTTCAGGAAAGGCTTCTGGGGGGGGGGGGGGGGGGGGGGGGGGGGGCAATGTTGCCTTAAACCGTCTTCTAGGTCCAAGTTGTAATTGGATCTGAAATGGATGGCACATCTTTGATATTAGAGCGGTAGCTTTAAAAAGAGTGGATGCCTTTGATATGTCAGGTAGATGAGTAACCCATCTTAGAGTGGGCATCGCTGCCCTCTCATTAACCTGCAGACAAGCAGTCTGCCTCTCTCTCTCGTTACGCTCGGCTGACTGACACTTGCGTGCAGGTTTTCGTGTTTGAATTAATAGCAATTTCACTCATCAAAGCGCTAAATGAAGGCTTAATGAGAGGGATCTGAGATCAATTGAATATGATTTAGAAATAAGAAGTCAATGGTAGAGAAAGGGCTGGAGGGTGGGACGATTACACCTACACCTTATTATCAATACTAATGCCGCAGTGATTCAAAGAGAGGTGAGCTACCTGCTTTGTGAATAAAATTAATCACATCATACAAAGTTCAAAGAGATAAACCATTTTCCCTTATAGAGCTGAGCCAATAGATAGGAAGCAGCGTGATAAAGTTTAAGAGCTTCAGGAGGATACTCTATATGTGGCTCATAATATTTTATTCCCTCTCCTCCCCATAGTGTAAAACAGGATGAAAGACTTCTTGCCATGGCAGGTTTGTTTAGCTTTTTAAGAATGTGGAGGGAGCCAATAAGAAGAAAATTATCAAAGGCAGTGACTACAGCTTGCAGTAGCCTGCAGTGAAATGGAGATTGGGGTCTGTAGAAATGAATTGGATTGGAGAGAGACAGAGTGAGGAAGAGGGAGGCAGGGAGGTAGAGCCCAACATCAAACAATTTATCACTCTACCAGTCACAACCTGCCTGGCCCTTGCCTCTCCCTGTGCTAGCAACAAGTGCTGTAGACCCACATCAAACGGTCTGGCTCTCAAACCGACCATGTTTGTGTTTAGAGTCTCAGTTTGTTTTGTAAGCGCTTTAAACTGTTATAGTTATAATATGTTTACCATAGCCTGTTATGCTTTATCCTCCTAAACTATCTAGACAGGAGTGAATGTCAGAAATGTGCTTTTCCCTGCCTTGGAACATCATTATCATCTCAGAATGTTTCCAGAAATGGTCAGTGGCCTATAAAAGTTGGCTTAAGGGCAGGAACATCCTTCTTGGAAGAGTTACAAAGCAAGAGAACATCTCCATAAAGTGTCCGAACATGAGAGCGATATCGGGGAAGCAAAATCAACAGGGCTGTAAAACACTGGGAGGATTGTCTCTGGACAAGCACTGCAGGTGGAACTGTGTCCAAGACCCCCACTCGCCTTTTCCCCGATGTAGGCAAATGTCAGCATCAATGTTCAAAAGTTTCAATGTGTGGTTCTGATTTTTAGGCTATTAGATATCTGACTTATACTGTTTCATGACATGAAAAGTTCAGATCAGCAGTTTAATAATTGACAATAACAAACCTTTGTGATACAGTGTCCCAAGACTTAATTGTTCAGCTTTGGTCTATTCTTCTGTGACTCAAAACCAACTGAACAGTTATCCAGCTGACCTTTCACTTTCATCATCATCAGCTCATGCCTCACAGGCTGCAGCTGCAAGAATTAGCAAGGAAAACAGCGGACTGTTCAAACACCCCATGCACACACACAAAGACCCACATACACAAAAAAAGAGCAGGCTTCAGAAGTAAAAGAATCAGGTGAGGGCTGACATACAAACATAAGCCCCCATGAGTTTCTACACGCTTACACACACATTCTCACCCTGAGGCGAAATCTCATGGCAGCCTTTGTCAAACCAAGACTTAGCTTAGTTCTGCTGAGTGGTCGAATCAGATATCAGCCAGGTCGACCAAAAACATGTCCTAAAAATTTTAGTGGTTTAGCTGCGGCGTGTGTGTTTTCATCGGCCTTGTATGGATGAAACCAAAACCCTCTACTTTGTGAAGAACTGTCTAAAGTGGCAAGGGAAGAAATTTGGAACAGAGGCAAATTCTGAAGTCTTGTTTTCTTTATTTTACGTATTATTGATATTGATATACAAAACTTTTCTTCGAAAAAATATCTGAATGAGAAGTATATAAGATCCAGTCTGTCATGGCATTCAAAATCTTTAGGTGTATTGGCACCTACATCCAAATTTTTCTTATGATACTCAATCTTACCTATAATTTGAACAATAAATAAGAATATAACCCATAAAAATTCTGTCCTGAAGTTCCCCTGTTGTGTTGCTTGTCTTGGCAAAAGCTTTCGTCTACGTGTGTACTGCTCCCGCTGAGTTGTCCAGCTGAAACAAAGTCAAAGAGGGCAAGAAAGCAGCGGCTTGGATGCTGTGCACAGAACCTGTTCTCTAAACACTTAAAGGACCATATATCCACTCTCTGAGTGAGTATCAGATTCCCTTCACCTCCGTCTTTTGTGCAGCCATCCCGGGGTGGACTAGCCTATTGCTGCAGGCAGTTTCTTGGTAGGAGAGATCAGACGCGGGCCAGAGTAATCAATCCCCATCACTGAGCTGTGCTCATATCAGCGGCTCGGGGAATCACTGTTTCTTGTCATGTCAGAGTTGTTGCGACAAAGTTTTATCAATTGAATGTGAGTTGAGTGATTTTCTACTCACAGTTCTGATAACAGGTGCAGTCGGTGGAAGGCTCTGGGCTGGATCTCACTGATGTTGTTCATACTCAGATCCCTGGAGAGAGGAAAAGAAAATAGGGGGATAGAAAAGTATCAATCAGTATATTTTATCGATGGTCTTGGAAGATAATCCAGACGTGCAGAATTGCAAATATTTAGAGCACATTGTTCACTTGGAGATCAATCATTGAAAGTGGGGAGTGGTACGCAGAGAGAGGTTAGAGGGTTAGGTAGAGAGGTTGGAGGACAAGAGGGAGGAGAGGGAGATGTAGAAGAGTATTTTCCCCAATGAATCATCGTTGGGCAGCTGTAATTTCCTCCTCGTCCCAGTTACTCTTTCTCTTTTCCAGATGTCTCACTCTACCTTCTCTAGGATCTGACCCTTCATTGTCCCTTTGTATCTTTCTCCCCCTCTATCATCATCTCTCCTCTTCTTTCTCTTCCTCAGGTTTCTCTGGAGACCACCTCCCTCCGCCTTTGTTCAATGCCGCGCCATAGACACACTATTTCTCTGCAACTCTGACACACTCTGACGTGAAAGGGTGTGGATGGGGTTTAGTGTTGACGCAGCTGCAATGTGGTCGAAGAGGGAGAGGTGCAAGATGCTAAATACATGCACACACACACTCTAACGCACAAACTTTTTTAACACCTTGGATAGAATAAGGACAACTTATGTGTCAGCATCTGGTAGAAAACATACATAACCTTGTGGCCCCAGTCATGTAAGGTCATATCTTTGATAAACATAATGAAAGAAAGGAGGTGTAACGTCACCCCTTCTTTGCTTTCACTGCCCTTGGGGTCTCGCATGAGTCTTCAAGAGTGAGGCTTGGGTGTGCGTGTGTCCATGTGGGTGTATGACACTAACCATTGCTCATAAAGCCAGACCACCGGGCTAGCAAGTGTAAACTCTGCTCTCAGAAGCCCTTTGCAGTGCAGAGTTTTGACACGCTGGTTGTTTGTTTGTGAAGTCAGCCAAGCTGACAGGGGGCTGGATGAATTTATCCCCGGGCATGATCCATATTCAGCTTCCAGGGAGATGTGGAAAAAAACTGCATGGCAGTATTCCGGTTCACCAAATTGAGCATATTTAGTAGTTGTTACAAGACAAATTAAGTGTACCAACAGTTTGGTGCCCAGTCAAGAATAACATTTAGCACAGGGATCTGGGATGTGGTCTGCCTCTGTTAATGGATGAGGAGGTGTGTTTAACATCTGGGATGCGCTTGCAATGTTAAGTGTGTCCTTTCTCCATGCGAATTTGTAGGTCAGATAATTATGGAGCCTTTTTACAGCCTCTGCTGACATTGAATATTTTCCCTATGAAAACATAATAATGGCATGTTAGTTTCCCGGCATGGGAATTTCCTGTTACAGACGCCCCCTCCTGGGAGGTCTGACTGCAGAGAGCCAGGTTCAAGGTGTTACTCAGGGACACATTGGCAGAGGGACGCTTCTGATCAGTGTTGAGGTGAAAAATGTCTGGTTCTCCAATTAAATTGCTTTAGCGATACAAAGTACAGCATTAACATTTTAATAACATTCATCACATCCCAAACACTGATCTTAACTTATAATACTTTGGCCTTAAGGTCTCTGTACTGTTTGTATTTTGTGCACAGTTATCCTGTGGAGAGTTATGATGCATATTTACTGCTGGTGGAGGTACTCTGCCTGTAAAGAAAGCAATGGATCATAAAAGAGACTGCAAGTAGAGATATTCAGGTATCAGCACCAATCACGATAAATACCATACCAGCCAGTGTGGTAGGCAGGGCAGAGAAGTTTATAGTTCCTGCTCAGCGGCAGTTCTGGGGAGGGGCCGACAGGGGCCAGTGCCCTTGTATAACTGAGCCTGGACCCCCCTGTGGCCCCCCTCCACGCCAAAATAATACTATACAATAAAAAAAGCTTCGGTATCGTGCCAATGTTACAGGCGGAACACATGCGTGTGGCACTTGGTTCCAGTCCCTTAGAGTGCCAAGGGACTCATGTTGAGTGTAAACAGCCAAACAGCTGCTGTCAATCTGCATGTTGATATAGTACACAGTAGTATATATGTCTAGTATATAGGGATGCACTGATGTTTTGCCAGTTCGTTCTCAGCTGGTCCTCGCCCTTCTCAGTCTCTTTTGTCAGGGTTGAATGTGTCCCTCTGACAACACCCTTGGCCCCAGCCTGGCCCCCCCAGTAAAATTGGTCTAGAACCGCCACTGTTCCTGCTGTGTGTTTAGCTCTTGTTGAACACCAATGATGATGATGCTGTAATGGGATCAATATGGAGTCACTCCACAACAGCAGAGCTGAGTTACAGCGCTGTTGAAGACTGACAATATGTAAAGGGCTGCTGATCCTGAAATTGTGGTAGCTTTGGCCAACGTTACGAGTTCTGCTAGCACCCAGCTGTCATTTGTTCAGGACACTCAAAAATGTACTTGAAAATAGTTGATTTTTTGAGACTACTTGGTTTGGCCAGTATTGTATCATTGCATTGACTGGCATACTTGCCACTACCCCTTAGCCCAATATTAAGACTAGTTTTGCCTTGGCGTATTAAGACACAGAATTATGTCATGGCCACCAGCCTTCAGTTTATATAGAACATCAGTGAGAGGTATGTACGTTTACAAACAGATAATTTTGGGGGCACTGGTGGCCTATCGGTCAAAGCGCCCCACATACAGAGGCTACAGTCCTTGTCACAGGGGTCGCCGGTTCGATTCCCGGCTGGTCGACCATCTCTTGCATGTCTTCTCCCACTCTCTACTCCCCACACTTCCTGTCTCTCTTCAGCTGTCATATAAAATAAAGGCAAAAAGGCCAAAAATATAACTTTTTAAAAAAAAAAGCACATTTTGCTACAAAATAACTACAATAATTGATTACAGCCTCACTAATTAGATTTAGAAACAGTTCAGCAAATTAACAAATAATTGCAGACATGCAATGCCCACATTGGACCTCCCGCTAAACAAAATTACTCCCCTGATGTCATGCGAACCATGTGCTCCATGTTTGTCCCATTTCTGGCACAAACTGCTCTTGCTCCAGGCAGTAATTTGGGAATGAATACAACAAGTGTAATGCACTATCGCTTGATTAAACTCAGAGGTAAATATAAGTGATAACAAAGTTTCCATGGAGATTAAACAGCCAGCAGTAACAGCGAATCAACTGACATAATCAGGGATAGCTGACATCATGTACAACCCAGGGAGCACATTGTCACCTCATGTAGCCTCGTTAATACAACACATACAACTCTGCCTTTTTTATTTCTGTGTGCTAATAATCTACTGAGATGATAATTGATAGAACATCATATTAGGATAAATAAAGCGTAGCAACACACATGCACATCAGCAGCTTCTGGGGATGCGTTCGCGGATTGAGACAATTTTGCATTATCTGGTCCTGATTAAAGAGGCCATAAACAAACGTTGTGTGAAGTCCATAACAGTGGACTCACTCAGACAGAATAAACACGCAGAAATGGAGAGAGAAAATGTTTAAAAATAAAGACACACAGTGGTGAGTCATGGGGAAAGGTTGAATGCAGCTCCGCTCGGCTGTGCTCTCCAACCAGCTCATTGGGAAGCCGGAGAGAGAGAGAGACATTTCTGCTGTGCAGGCCAAGGCCTCCGCTGACAACTTGACGTATCGTTGGAAGGCGCTGTGCTATGGCTTGTTTTTAAAATCAAATAACAGCTGTGGCTTTTTTAAACCATGATAATTATGATTGATGACTACCACATGTGCATTGTGTCGGCTGGCGCGGTGACATGCAGATATTTTCAGCGCAAATAAATGGCTGCAAAAGAAATGAGAAAGAGAGTGCTTAAAGCCTTTGTGGGTTGTGCAGCGTTTGAGAGTATCACAATTAGAGTTTGGGTTTCTGTGTCCTCATTTTATGAACAACTCTAATGCGTGGGTGTTGGGTGAGCGAGAGGGAAACTAAGTGCAAGTCTGTGTGTGTCTCAGTATCTGTGTGCAGTACAATACTTTTTCCATTTATAGGTGCCTGCGGTGTGTGTGGTAAGATGTCTGTCGCTCATTTTCACACCCCTATTGTTTCCCAGTGAGCCTGCAGATGTGGTGGGTACAGATCCCGGTTGGGCTTTCACCACATCATACACGGTCGCTGCTGGGGCATTGAAATGAAATGCTGTTTGGAAGAGACAGAAAAGGAGAATTGAAGTTCATTTGTTTTGTCTTTTTTCTCATGTTAATAGAGTAGTGATGGGGAGATTTCCTGCTCTTATTGCTTAGCGCCGCTCGAGTGGCTGCTTGTTGCAGCAGCTCTCTCTTCTGTTCTTTTTTCATATCTGTTTAGTTATCTTTGTATTTGGAGCCTGTCATGATTTTTAATGACTCATTTGTTGGCCATGGACACCAAACTGGCTACGTTTGCAGTGGTGTTTTTACTATTTTTGTTCCTGTGTGTGTCTGGAGATCCTGCTTGTATCCTTGGTAACATTGTTTACATACGAGATCAGCTGTTAGCAGCCCGTAGCATGTCGATGCTAAACGATGCTTGGCCTGATGTTCCCTGTGAGCTGAGGAGAAGGAGGCAAGGATGAGGGACTGTTAATGAGGTGCAAGCTAAAAAAGACGACATCGACCTGTCCTGCCACCCTACGTTATGGGGAATATAAGATCTATCTACGATAAGGTGGACGAGCTAACCCAGCACCAGAGTAGCATCATGCTAACAGAGCTAACACTGGACACGAACGCCACATTTGAAGGATTTCACCTGCTGTGGGCGGACAGGATACAGGAGAGCAAGACTGAACTAACTGTGGAAGAAGGCCAGCTCAGTCCTGGACCCTGTGGAGGTGGTGGCTGACAGGAGAATTATGGCCAAGCTGTCGTCTTTGATGAACATTTTCTTCTATATATATTCTTGTTAAATTCTTGTACTGTGCACCTTTTTGTTTGCTGCTGTAACTCCATGAATTTCCCCGTTGTGGGATGAATAAAGGAGTATCTTATCTTATCTTATCTTATCTATCTTGGCCATCTAGACTTTGCAGGACAGCACATTTCTCACCCAACTGGGGCATGTAGCGCACCTCCTCCCTTCAGATCTCTGTCTCCTGCTGCTGAATGAAAAACTAAAGACTGGGGATGCAAAAAGAGAGACCCACACTCATCCCTCAACAAACACACTCACAAATGTGCTTCTTAACAGTCCTTTTTATCTCCTCTTCTCCGAACCTGCAGAATGACTGACAAGGCACCCAGTGATCTCTTTCTGCTTCCCTGAAAAGGAATTAGATTTTCATGTGCACACATGTAGTTTGTGTGTTCAAGCACAGTAGCGTGGGTAAAAAGTAGCCAATGCTGCAGAAACTCCAGGAGTCAGATGATATGGACATTTTTCCATTCCTATTCCCTTTATTGTTCTGTGATATGCAGACGCACAGCGCACTCTAATAGATCATTTAGTCTTTCCGCTTCAAAGTGTGTAAGTGAGCACACGATTACGTGCGTGTGAATGTAAGAGAGGAAGGTTTGGCACAAGAAGAAAGTTAAAGCAGTGGATATTTGACTGCTCTACGCTGTGATTGATAGAGTAACCATGGCAAGGAGCTTGTCTTAAGGGGGGAACGGAAGCATGAAGAGGCAGAGGTACATTTCCATTCATCGGCCTTGGCCCTTTCTCTCTCTCACTCTCTCTCTCTCTCTTTCTCTCCACATCTCTGTTTCAGATTTCAACTGGAGCATAGAGTTACACAGTCCAGTAGTAACAATAATGTGATTTATCATATTCCCTCTTTGCCGTCGACAGAACTACTGAAGTATGTTATCAGCTCTCCGATCAAAGGCAGTGTGTGTGTGGGTGTCAATGTGCCCGCAGCGCCGTTGTAGCCGATTTCAAACTGGAAGCATTTCTGACAAGAACTGGTGATTTGGCGCTGCAAAACAACTGGCCACATCATATGAGAAACACCCCTGTTTACATTTGCAGGCGTACACACACACCCACACTGCATCCATCTGCTGGCAGTCCTACACGCTCCAAGCTTAAGGTGGCCATTGTTGGGGAGATGGTGGACCACCCTGGTGAGTGAATATACCCTCAGAGCGGGGCAGATGTGATAGCAGTCAGGTGTCTGTTTCTGTCATGAATGGTAAAATGTGCCAGTCAGACAAAGCTGTGCAGGAGCAGACTGAGGGGAGATGACTTGATACATTTCACTTTGTAGAATTCCATTGTCCCGGGGAAAAAGAAAAAGAGACTCAATGGAAAAGTTGCTGGTCTGTTGCTCAGGCATAAAATTGCATGCAGGTATGGTACATAACAATGCAGGCAGAAGCATGTAAACAAAACAGGCTTACATTGTTGATCTTGAGAGGGATTTATTTTTCATGAATCTCTAGTTTACATACACACACACATAGACACACGAAAATCACTTCTCAAGAGCCAAACCCTTGGGTCTTCCCCCCTAACTTCCTCTCTCTCTCTCTCTCTCTCTCTCTCTCTCTCTCTCTCCTTCTCTCTCTTTTTCTGCTTCCCCGCCAATCCCCTCTCTCCCCCTCTCAGAAGGAGACGCTTACCAAACAAACAGCCAATAATGGCGGTAAGCTCTGCACCTTTGAAGGCGGCTTATCTGTGAGGAACATTAGAGTAATAGATCTGTAGTGGAAATCAACAACCAGAGCCGTGCCTGGAGGGCAACAGTTGTGCATTAGCGCTGCTCGAGCCACACCTTGGCTGTCTTTTACAGTAACTATGACAGTAATGTCTTCAGTCGGAATGAGCCAGTCTGATCCTCTCCGCTTAGCTCTTTGAAACAGTTAAGGCCACGATGAAAGGGGATCTTTTATTCCACACAATGCAACTGGTAGTCAATGCTCGGGCGCCGCCTTGAAGATGGCCTGAATGGTTGTGTGCTTTAGTGTGTGTGTGTGTGTGTGTGTGTGTGTGTGTGTGTGTGTGTGTGTGTGTGTGTGTGTGTGTGTGTGTGTGTGTGTGTGTGTGTGTGTGTGTGTGTGTGTGTGTGTGTGTGTGTGTGTGTGTGTGTGTACGAACGACAGAGAGAGAGTAGAATGTGTGTGTGTTTGTGTGCGAGGGCTTAGTCTAAGTGTTGGCTTTTTTTTTTCTGTCTGAATTGACTGACTGCTTTGGCATTCAGTTTCTCTCATGGTCACTCATGAGCTTCCACACACACTCACAGGCGTGCACACACTTACACAAGCACACACAAAGAGTCAGGAAGGAGGGCACAATGCTGTCCTCCCCTCCTCCTTCCTCTAAAGATGTATGTTTTTTTTTTCTCCCTCTCTCCCAGACTTCCTGGGAGGGGTACACTGCCCTTTGTGTCCAAAGGCACTCTCTCTTTATCATTCCCTCTCTTGTTCTCTCTTTCTCTCATTCATGGGGCACAAAGAGCGAGGGAGAGGGCGCGGAGAAGTCTTTCACCTGGACAAGGAGGGCCACGGGGAGGACTGTGCGACAAAAGAGCAGAGAGGGAGAGAGGGAGGAAGAGAAAAGAGAGGAGATAACAAGACAGAAAAAGGAGATGCGTCTGTGTGTTTGTGTTCCCATGTTTTGTGCTCTTTTCCGCTCGCTGCGGTTTAGGGGAGAATGACAGGCGGATGTCTGGGTGGAGAGAGCGGCTGTTTAGTCTGAGGCCATGTCATGGGAAACATATTCATGCCTTCTGGGACTTATTCATGCCCTGAAACACCGTGCACACACATACACACGTGCACGTACCCACTCTATGTCCGCTCTCTGTCCTCCCACACACACCCTGTCATGAGACAGAGGGGAGGGGGGTGAAAGGTCAAGCACTTCAGTAATGGAACAGGAAGTGTTGGAACAGTCGGCACTATACAACATACAACTGCCTGCAACATGTGGACAGGGCTGACAGGCAGCTGTTGTGGGTAGGACATAGCTGCGGAAGGCAGAAAGGCATTCACAGCCCTGCCCATATAGTCCACTTATCTGTTTTTTTTTAGTTTACTTTGTCAGACTTTCATACATGATCCTCATCGTATATTTTATATGTCATTTCCTTTTAAATCAAATATAATACTTCATGCCACAGGAAGGAAATGTTTCTAAAATCTGCTGAAATAACATGTGGAAAAGGGTTACAAGTGTCCCCACTTTTCCACACACCCTGAAAAGATATCTCTTTCTCTCAGAGGTGTTCTTCCTGCACACTAATTTAAAGGCAATGGCTACAATAGTGTATGAAACCTGATGAGTATTATTGTCAGGCTCTATTATGACTTCATTTGCTTGAATGGCAGAAACAGCAGGACACTGGATCTGGTTAGAGGACTGTTCAAATCCAATCCTGGCTTCCCTCCTTTGCTGCTGCAAATGCAGATCCACGACCGGCTCATCTGCTCCTTATATTTAACTGTACCCGAGGATAACATCTAGACCCGAACTTAGATCAGCGCTTGATGAAATCTTACCCCATACCGATGAGGACATGTGGCTGCTGTTGGTTTAAAGAGATTTAGTTTGGCTTCTTGCCATGCATGTAAAAACTCCAGATTTCCTCTTTTGCTGCTTCTCAGACATGTAACAGAGACGTGAGTGAGTCTGGCTGCAGATGCACAGGCTCTGCAGAGGCCGAGTTCCCTCCAGCCCTCCTTTTACGCAGATTGAAAATACACCTGTGAAGTCAAGTCTCAGTTAGAATGACACTGCTGCCTTACGCCATCATCCTGACCTGCCTGCTGTTTCTACGTTCAGATCAGGTCACCTAACCCTGCACAAATTAAGAGTCCTGAAAGAGATTATGTCCTTATTAATTTCTCTACCTTCTGTTTTCTACATTTCCTTTTCCACCTCATTCACATTTCCCTGCTATACCCTTAGCGTTGCTGTGTGTGCGTGTGCATGTGTCCCAAGGTGTGTGCACATGTGTGTGACATTTAAGTGTGTCTGTGATCGCTTTTTTGTTCTCTTTAGCTAACTCCCGTCCCAGCGGTTCATTCTCCCAACCTAATCCCTGCTAGCATCGCTGTATCAGCACTGCTCTGTGGGACTCTTTGATGCTGCTCAGGGGGATTGGATAGGGCATTAACCATCATTAAGCCACAATGTGCATGAGAGTTTGTGTGTATAGGTGTGTGTGTGTGTATGTGTGTGTGTGCGTATGTGTGTGTATGTGTGTGCAGCCAAGCATGTTTGTACGTACAGCCTTGCTTGAGCAACATGTCTTCTTGTCTGTAATGAGCACATGGGGTCTTGTGGGGAGGTGCATGTGTGTGTGTGTTTGTGTGTGCTTTGTTGGATGGGCATTAAGTATCATTACCTCTGACTAGTCATCACCTGCACGGTGCCAGCCCCACATGAGCCACTTTAGTAGGCCTGGCCAGCGATCACACAGATAGGCAGATAGAGACAGACAGACCCATTTTTGAAATTGAGGGGGAACTTGGAAAACTATGTCCTATAGCCTCAACACTTGTATGAAAATTCTCTTTGATTTTCAGAGAAAATATGAGTTTATCGTGTAAACTTTGAAGAATGAATAGAAGCGAAACCCCTCCACAAAATCTTAAAAAAGCTGCACTTTGAAATACCACAATGCCACAAACACTGTGACCTCCAAGTGTTTGATCGTACAAGGATACATTTGGGCATAAATTCTGTTCAATATAACTTTTTTTCATCTTTGAACTTCACTTTTTGCTTTAGGAAACTGTTTTTATAAAATGTATTAAATCAGGGATGTGATTTTTTTGGTGATTTATCAGGATTTTTTTCTGTCCTTAAGAGTTGGTCAATAAATGGATATATGTAAAAACATGTCTTAAAAGAAAGGGGGTTATAAGCATAGACTGTATAAAATATGGACGTAGTATCCGTGACATCATCCATCTGTCCTGATCTCTGTTTTGAAGCCAATCAACGGAGGCAGCCATATTGGAAATGTGGAACTGAACCAGGCAGGGTGTGACGTAAAGGGGAGGAGTTTGAGCCTCCTAGCCAACAGCTATGTGTTCCTGACGGGGAGTCAAGTCAGTCATGTCCTTATTTGGGCAAAAACTCGAAATCTTAATATCTTCTGAACCGTCGAAAAAAAATTCACCCCCAGTACAGTGTGTGCCGATAGAGAAATTAGCTACGTGGAGCCAAGCTGTTTTTTGAACCAGGCTGAAAACATGTTTATTAATGCTGCAAATATCGTCCTTTTTGAATTGGTGTCTATGTGGTTTCCAGTGTTTTTGCAGCCAGCCTCAAGCACATTCTCGATGAATTGCATTTTATAACACTTCTGCATGGGCTTCATAGTTTGAGACCAGAGGTTTCTGCTTGGTAATAAGTAGCTTCAAAATACAGTACCTTAGCCACCGGCTGAACATGCTGAGTTAACAAAGTTTGATCCATTTTCGATTGGCACTTTGTTTCCATGTGACCTCGTAACGAGGGCTGTAACTAGCTTTAATGTTGTCAAGGTCCAGAACTCAGTGGGTATATTCAGATTTGGAAGATCAGAGCTATTAAACCTCAACTTCCTTCATTGTAATTTTTTTAAAACTTAAGATATTTTTCTGGTAAAAGTGGATATAAAAAACAAAATATAAGCCCAAGTTTAAGTTGAATCATCAAAAAAAAAGTGTTATCCAACCATAAACGCAGACACTGACAAAAATGTTTGCATGCAAGTCCATGTGTATGTGTCGACACGTAGGCATGTACACGCAGCAGAGCAGTTAGGGACATTTGTCATGGCCCGGCTCAGGATTAGACAATGCCTTCTCTGTTGTGGAAAAGAGAGGGCTACTGCACTTGCACAGATCTATGCACACACAGTCAAACACACACACACACACAAACATCCAAACATTCCCATGGATTCCCAGGGTTGAACAGGAGCTGAATAGGAATCTGGGCCATGCAAGCATTCTGAATCCTCTCAATTAGAGGCAGCCCTTCACCCCTCAACCCCTCAACCCCTCAACCCCACGTCACAGGGTGCACATTCCTGGTCCCCTGAGACACAGTTGCGTCACACAGCTATCACACAAAATATACAGATTTACACTCGGCCTTTGGCAATAGGTTTGACCCCAACAAATACCAACCACTGTTGTGTTCAATCCACTTTTAAGGCTCATGTGCGCATATGCTCCAAACACATTCTCCACTTCACTTCCCCCGACCTCCGGCTCCTCCACCCTAGTTCCCCTCAAGATCTTGTGTCGTGATTGCTTTCTACTTTTTTCTAAAGGACAGGATATGGAGCGGCCGAGCACACTATGGCCTCTGTGTCTTCTCCGCCTGCCGCTCCCGAGGGAATTTTCATTGTTTCTATTGTTGTCCTTCTACCTGCCTACCTGCCGTCTGTCCCTGAGCGACATTTAAAAGCCTCCCAGGTCGCTCTCAGGAAACCACAAACCATGGCACTATCCAGCGCTGACTGCCTTTTCCTTCTCTTCAACACCCTTCTGGCATAAATATAACTTTGGTTGCATGCCCAAGTGGCTTTTTCTTCTGGGGTTTAGTGGGAAGAGAGCTGAAGAATTGACACTTTGAGGTAAACATTTGTAGTTTACAGGAAGGGAAGAGGAAAGGGGGAGCAAACTAATTCAGAAAAGGATTGGAGAGAGAAAATTAATCATGCAGAAACTACAATTTGTGCAACTTTCAAAGCAGAGACGATCGTCTATGTCACTGTTTTCTTCCTGAGGTGTGCAACTCTTTTTCTCGACTCTGATCACAGCTGATAGTTAGTTGGCTTGAGGCCAAAGCCCCTCCTCCACAAACCACACACACACACACACACACACACACACACACACACACACACACACACACACACACACACACACACACACACACACACACACACACACACACACACCTTGAAGAAATTTACACCATTTGGTTTTGGGAACACACCCTGCACTTTTTCACTCTGCCTTGAGCTACATCCATTCATTTTGATTTTTCAAGACACACATTGCACATCAGTGATCATACATTTACACTTAATACTGCCTGACTGGCTCCAACACCTGCTCTCAGACACACACCCACACACACACACACATACACATGCTCGGCCACTTAATGTATGGAAGCTTGTTCTATCCTAAGGAGGCCAGAGGAAACAGGTGAGGAAAGGAGAATAGCTGGGGGGAGAAGGATAGACAGGGAGTACGAGGGAGGGTGGTGTTGTGAGGCGGGGGGCTACCATAGACGTCTGGAGCCAGGACACTGATGCTGGAGCCGATAGCTGCTCTATAGAGGACCCTCCGCTGTCAGTACACACACAAAAACACACACTTTTCTTTTTTCTGTGCACTGCTTTTATTTTTGTCCGTTTTAACCTCAGCCCAGCCCCCCTTTCTCTTAAAATGTCTCTCTCTCTTTCTGTCTCTCTCTTACTCAGCCATGATGTTTACAGTGTGACCCCCGGTCGTTCATGATAGGAATCATTCCATCAACATAATGGCTAAATGACACGCACACAACTGTTACAGTCGTGCCTACCATAAAGGAGCAGGATGTTGTCTCTTGCATGTGTATGTACAGTATGTGTGTGTGTGTGTGTGTGAGTGTGCTTACATGTGTGTGTATGCTCACTATGCGTAAACTGAGTCCCTAAAAGTTTATCTATACATTTCTCTGACACCAGATCGTGATGCCTGGCTGCTCTGGCTTAGTTCTTTCATCCTTTATGTCTTCATTTTTCTAACTTTCTTGCTTCACCTCCAGTGACCAGAAAAAAAAAATCCCTCAGCACTCTGGGTGGTCTTCACAGACACACACACACACACACACACACACACACACACGTGCATGCACACCAACGCACGCTCTCACACAATCCTTGGTTTTCCTCTGTCTGGTAATGTGCTAGCTGTGGTTTCCTGGCCTCGGCCAAAACACTGTTAGAAGCTTGCTCACCGCTACCGCAAAGCATCACCTAATCGCTGCTCAACTCCAGCCTGAGACACACATACCACACTCAAACACACTTTTTCTAGTGCACACAAGCACTTAAGAGAACTGTTGGAAGTGTGAGATGTTTGACGCACCTGACAACCTTAGACACAGTCCAAGCACATACAACCCGAAGTCCCAAAAAGTTGAGACGCTGTGGGAAATGTTAATCAAAACCAATTTCTAAATCATTTAAAGACTATATTTAATCAGATACTGCAAAGACAACATATAAAATCTATTAACATTTGAAATGTGATGCCAGCAACACATTTTAAAAAAAGTTGGGACAGGGGCATCTTTGCCATGCTGCAACACAAATGTAAATGTTTGGTAACCGAGGAGACCAGTTTCTGGAGTTTTAAAGTGAAATGTTTTCCAGTTCTTGTGTGATATTGGATTTCAGGTGCTTAACATCTCTGGGCTCCTTTTGTCGTTTTCATTTTTATATTTCATGATACACCATTTTTTTTTCAATGGGTGACAAGTCAGGACTGTGGGCCAGTTTAGCACCAAGACTTTTCTACTATGGAGCCATGCTGTTGTAACACATGCAGAATGTGGTTTGGCATTGTCTTGCAGAAATATGCAAGGTCTTTCCTGAAAAGGCATTTTCTAGGTTGCAGCATATTACTCCAAAACCTGTGTTGTTCAGCATTAATGGTGCCTTTCTAGATGTGTAAAATACTCATGTCATGGGCACTTACGCATCCCCATGCTAGATGCTGGATTCTGAACTGATTTGAGCTATGCGCTAGTAAAAAGCTGGGTGGTCCCTCTCCTCTTTAGAGCGAAGGATGTGGCATTTATGATTTCCAAAAAGAATGTCAAGTTTTGGTTCATCAGACCACAGGAAAGTTTTGCACCTTGCCTTGGTCAGTCTTAAATGGGCTTTGGCCCAGAGACGTTACTGGGTCATATTTATACATATATATTGTTTCCTTTGCATGGTACAGTTTGAACCTGCATTTGTCTGCTGAAAAACCTGTGTTCACAGCAAGTGGCAAGCTCCGGTCTCAAACTATGAAGCCCATGCAGAAGTGTTATAAACTGCAATTCATCGAGAATCCACTTGAGGCTGGCTGCACAAACACCGGAAACCACATAGACACCAATTCAAAAAAGACGATCTTTGCAGCACTAATAAACATGTTTTCAGCCTGGTTCAAAAAACAGCTTGGCTCCACGTAGCTAATTTCTCTATCGGCACACACTGTACTGGGGGTGAATTTTTTTTCGACGGTTCAGAAGATATTAAGATTTCGAGTTTTTGCCCAAATAAGGACATGACTGACTTGACTCCCGGTCAGGAACACATAGCTGTTGGCTAGGAGGCTAAAACTCCTCCCCTTTACGTCACACTCTGCCTGGTTGAGTTCCGCATTTCCAATATGGCTGCCTCTGTCGATTGGCTTCAAAACAGAGTTCAGGACAGATGGGTGATGTCACGGATACTACGTCCATATTTTATACAGTCTATGGTTCACAGGCGATCGGTTTTGAAAGTAATTGTGAGCCAATGCAGTGATTTCCACGACAGAGCCATGTTTGTTTTTAAAACAGTATCGCCTGAGGGCCTGAAGATCATGGCCATCCAGTATTGGTTTTCAACCTTGTCCTTATTGTAGAGTGATTCCTCCAGATTCTCTGAATCGTTTAATTACATTGGGTACTGTAGAAGATGAAGTCCCAAAATTGATTGCAACTTTAAGCTTAGGAGCATTATTCTGAAACTGCTGAACCATTTGCTATGGCAGTCCCTCATAGAGTGGTGAGCCTTTCCACATCTTTACTTCTGAGACTCAGCCTCTCTAGAATACTCCTTTTATACCCAGTCATGTCGCTAACCTGTCACAAATTAAAGTAGTTGGGAAATGTTCCTCTTTAGTTGTTTTAGCATTACATACATTTTCAGTGTTTTGTTGTTCCTATATGTTGACCATATCCTTTTCACAGAACAATCATGTTTTTCAGCTTCAACATTTGATATGTGGACTTTGCTCTACTTTCAATAACAAATAGGTTTTAAATAATTTGCAAACCATCAAAATCTGTTTTAATTCAAATTTTAAACAGCATCCCAACTTTTGTGGAACTGGGGTTGTATATCACACCAGCCGAGATCATGCATAAGTCATATTTTAAAATAGATATTTGCTTCATGTCAAAGTCTATGAGGCAGCTAAATGATATGTATGCTTCTGGCTACCATTCATTTCACACAAACTACTTTTTGTCAATTTGAAGCCATCTTTTATGACAAGTGGCCTCACATGCAGCTACACATACAGCTCCTGCTCCTGATGCACATACTGTACTCAGTGTTCTCAATTTTAACACACATTAACACACTTTCAAACACACACACACACACAATCACACACCCTTGGGCACTGTCTTTCCTCTCTAATCTGATATCAAAGAGAAGGTCTTTTCAAAGCGTCTCACATGACAGCTCATTTCATGTGTTGCCCACGGAAACGATTATTGTCATAAATCTCTACCCACTCTGCGCAGAGTTGCTCTGAGCACCTCAGCCTCCTAATAGCTGAATTCCTCTGCAGAGTCAACCTCTATTCACCTCAATGTTAACATATAGAACACTTTGCTGATTAGTTGTTGGTTGTGTTTTCAGCTATATGAGGTGGGGTCATCCAAATGTGCTTATAAAACCTTAAAAAGTAAAGTGAACGCATAGCCTGGATTGCCCTTTAGGTCACTGCAGCACGTACAGTTTTCGCTCACTTTGAAGGGCTCTCCGATGACACGGGTGAATGATGTCATATACTTTCACACTGCTGTGTGGATGTGGTTTGTAATGTGGACTGTTCCCAAGCAAATCCCTACGACCTCGGCAGCCTAATCCAGCCTCCATAGCACAGCGGGGCGGGCTGGACGGTTCGACGGATCCTGGTGGGGATTGGACCGGCTCTCTGCTGTTGTAACCTTTCATACTCCAGGATGAAATGAGACACTGTAGCGTGCTGTGTGTGTGTGTGTGTGTGTGTGTGTGTGTGTGTGTGTGTGTGTGTGTGTGTGTGTGCGTGTGCGTGTGCGTGTGTGTGTGTTTGTGCGTGCGTGTGTGTGTGGAGTTAAGAAAGGGAGGGGAGGTTGTTCTGTTAGTGTTTGATGATTGTTATCAGAGAAATCTGTGATTCTCCATCGTCGATCTTAATTTTCTGCGGCATCTCTCCCGCTGCCCCACATTCTCCTTCTCCTTCCCACTCCAGTAATATGTGTTTATGTGTGTTTCTGTGTGTGTGGGCGTGTGCGGTTGGTCTCTGAGTATATTTATCTTATTCTTAATCAGCCCTCAAACTCACTAATTGGTCCAGTTCCACTGTTAGGTAACGAGGGGAAATGAGCAATTACTCTTGTGTTTGTAGGGAGTGATGTGTGTTTGTGTGTATATCTGTGCGTGTGTGTGGCTGTAGTGGAGCAGTTAAGGGGAGAGTATCCTTTCACAGAGGGAGTCTCAGGTCATCACTCTTTTTATTTTAGCAAATCACTGAGAGCTCAACACTCAGATTTAACTCTCACTGAGCGAGAACACAAGTGAGTGTTCTCACTTAGACTTATGACATGGACCATCTTTGATTAAACCTCCTAATGCTCTCATAGGTAGAAAGATTCCTGGATGGAGTTGGAGACCATATTTCACCTCCATAAACTCTACATGGGCTTTAACTTTCAAATGAGCACTGTTAAATCTAGCAAGCGAGGTCCCATCACAGCCAAAGTCCGGCATCACTCATGTAGAGTTGTCTTTTATGTGTCTTTTTTAGTATTTGTCGTTTTTCTACATAAACTGTTGATCTTTGCTCACTCCCTCTGAATTCTGTCCCTCCGCTCTTGTAATACTTGTAGAGCCCCTAGTGAGCAACTGCTCTATCACACCCTGTTTTCTGGATTCGACTTCTATCACTCCGATATCAGTTATCACAAAGTGTTTCTAATCTGTCCTCAGAGGCAGTGAAGCAATCATTAAGCTGGCTGTACGCCGCAGCAGGGTGGTGTAAGAAACTTTTAAGATCTCCTGCTTTTTTTTTTTTACATAAAATATGTCGAAACCTTCTTGTAAAGTTCTTTATGTAGTCCTGGTGGCCATTGGCTTAAATCCCTGGAACTAAAATTGGCGATGAGTAATGTGAATGATGATGTTTTGAACTGAGTTTGAGGATTGGGACACTTTTTTAGCCAGCATGCAATACAAATTGAATAATTATTTAAGCTTCAGCTCTTCTTCAGCCAATGCAAATTAAGTCACTTAAAGAGGAAATTTGGCAAAACAAAATGCATGATTTGAACATTTTCTCCCTCGCCACATGGAAACCTTTTCAACCTTTCAACCCTTTTAACTTTGAGCATCATGAAGTAATGACATACAGATTGGTGGCACAAAACAGCTCAATAAAGTCACACACAATAATGCATCTCACACACAAACATATGCCCCTGTCATGTGTTTGCAGCTTGCACACACACACAGTCAAAAACATGTACACAAAAGGCATACACATGCGCACACACACCCTCTGATGCAGGGTCTCCAGTTGGCGCTTGGAAACCTGATACTGAACGAAGTGGTCCAGTAAGTTTGCCATATTGGTCAACACACACACACTCTCTTACACACATGCTCCCGCTGGATCATGCAGGTTCTGCTGCTGCTTCCTGGTCACACATTGAAATGACTATTTCCTTCTGGCGTGTTCTAAAGAAGAATCCTGGCTACAACTCAGCAACATACAACTGGATTATGTTTTAATGATTAAGACAAATGTGTTGGGACTTGTGATTGGCAGGCATGTTGTGCAGGAAGTTTAGAGATCTAAGGGAAGTGAGGGAATCAGGTGGAATGCTTTAAGGATGAGTTTCAAAGTGGGAAAGCAAGACAAGGGTAGTTAGGGTCTAATACACTTTCAGGACACAGTGAAAGGCCTAAAGTGAGTGTGGGATGAGAGGTGTGTTACTCACAGGTAAGTGGTGAGAGGGCTGAGATCCACTGGCACCGATGATAGTCCCAACTCTGAGCAGTCCACCATGACGAAGATACCATCTTCCTCGCACTGACAAGGAGATGGGCACAGTGGTTGAGCAAGCCCTTGCCTGTCCTGGGTCCGTCCGTACCCCCACACTCCGGGTGCAGAGCCCCAAACTCCTGGAGCCACACAGAGCAGCAGAAGCGCAGGAAGCATGTCTGACTGGCCACCTGTCTGCATCTACACCTGTAGGAACTTGTGTCTTGCACTCTGTCCTTTATCCTCCTGATGTTGAAAGAGGCAGTCCAATGTTGCTCACCAAATCTTCCCCTCCTGGAGCCTTTTTACTGCTTCTTATCTCCTGTTCAGGTTGTCCGCTATAAATTTGCCCCTAACCCAACTTCTATCTCTTCATCACCTCTTCATCCCTAGGTGTTAACTTAGCTTGAACCTTTTTCCCCCCTTTACCCTATCTTCCCTTTCACTCTACCCTCTCCTTTCTCTCTGTCTTTCTCCCCCAAACACTGTCTCTTTCCCCCTCTTCTTTCTCTCTCTCTCTCCTTGTATATATCTCTTGCTCTCCCTGTCTCTCTCTCTCTCTCTCTCTCTCTCTCTCTCTCTCTCTCCTTACCTATTGTAGAAGGAGCGCATGAGTTGTGAATAAGCCACCCTCATTGGCCCACAATTTAGGGATGGGCTGGAGCATCTCCGGAAAGTGGGAGGGGCCCGCGATTCTCAAAACTCTTCCCTCTCTTGCTCCCTCTCTTCCTTTTTTCCCCTGTTTTTACTCTGCCTAGGAGCTCAGTGTGGAGAGAAAGCATGAGTGCTTTTAGGAGGGGGAAGAAGAGAAAGGGGATGGAACATTGAAGTGGTGGGAGAAGATTTCTCCTCGTTGGACCTTATGAATGGAAATGTGAGAAAATAAGAGGCAGTGATTATAGCTGAAACAGAGAGGAGAGAAAAGACAGGACTTGAGGATAAGAATGAAGGCAGCAGTGTGTTTGTGTCAGAGATGTGGAGGGTCAGAGTGTGTGACTGGGAGTGACTATTTGGAGGAAATTGGAATTCTGACACTTCAGCACCCCTCAGTCCCCAGAAAGAGCAGAATCCAGTGTCTCGTAAGTCACACCTTCTCAGGTTTCTGCTGCTGGAATGTCGTGATCGCACACACGCGGAAACACACGCGCTTGCATGCATACACGCACATGGACACCCATAGAGAATAACAGATTATGAGCGACCAGCGCTCACATATCCATTTCACATACACACACACTCCGGTCTATAGAGGGAAGAGTGTGGATTTGTGAAGAAGTGTCAGCTGCCCCGGGCTAAAGCCTATCTGTATTTCACAGTCTATCTGTGCTCACTTGCAGTTTTTCCACTGAATCTTGAAAATAGGGCCCCCTCCTGAGCCGTTTTTCTCCGACATAACTACACACAGTTCTTGTTTATGTAGATGGAGAAAATAAAACTCTGCTTTTCCTGATACACTTGGAACAAATGAGGTCAATAAACAGCTGGATGAGAATGCCATAAAGTCAGACTCTGCTAATTTGTTACCCAACTAAGCTATAAACTCTGTGCACCTGTAAATACAGGATGGTGCATAACTAACTAATGATATACTGTCATTTTAACAACTGAAAGAAAGGAGATCTGGCTTCCCATTCAAAGCACAGCCGACGTCACTCTCTCCTTTGTTCTGGTTTTATTTCAGTAATATCTCCCAGTGGCAAGCACAGAGCAGTAAAAAACTTCTTCAGGGTGGGGAGACATGAATTCTTCCAATTGAAGACAATATAAGAAGAATACGCACAAACTGATGAGTGGCATACATTTCAGAAATCCTTAAAGGGGTTAGCTTTAAATTACACCTCATAACTCCAGTGATTTTCATGTTTTAGTGGAGGGATTACATGGTCCTGATAAAATCTGACAGCCACTTGGGCTCATAAAATCTTTTCAAACCCCACAGGATTAACCCAAAAATGCAAGTTGGCCAACGTGGAAAACAAGGCTGTTCTCTTGGTTCCTGGAAAGCAAGGCTTAAGGAGCAGAGACTTTCTATGCACAGCACAGCAGCGGTATATTGCATGCAAACAAATGCACACATGCAAAGCAAAAAACAATAATGAAAAATGTAAATTTATGGCACACAAATTACCTCAACAGACTTTGGAAGTTACAAACTTGCAAATGAAATTGACTCTGATTAAGAGCACACAGGAAGCCTTGTGACAGAATATAAACTGCACAGTTCTAAATTTCTTTGCACCCAGTTTGAGTTTGTCTATCCCTCTGGTTGGTATGTCTGTCTCTGTACTTCCCTGTCTTTTTCTTTCTTCACCATTCTCTGTAGGCTGAATAGTTTCTCATTAATTAATTAACATTCCTATGCCACTGTGTTTTCTGAGGGCCCTTTGTTATGGCCCCACAAAAACTCTTTCAGAGCTGTTCTTCACATAGTCCCTCTCTCTCGTACTCTCTCCCTCTCTCTCTTCCTCCTCTTTGTAGTGGAATGTCCAATGCTACTCTTTCTCTCTCTATTTTCAGTGCAGAAATGGTGCGTGAATTGTTTTCAAGTGATTAGACCATCACTATCTCAGACTCACATAGGCCAGTGTTCAAACTCTCCTGCACCTTGCGTGATTTTACAGTACACCTTTACGTAAAGCAAACACACACACATTCCATACACAAAAGCATGCACAAGCTCCTCATACACCTGCAAACTCCACCTCTCCCCTTTCTTGGGTGCAGAGCTCTGTCATCTTTTTAAATGCTCTTTAATTGTCTGGCCCCAGGGGAGCCCTAAACACACACTGAAAAAACCTGCATGTCTGGTCTTCTGTCTCTCTCTTTATATCCGTTTCGCTGATTGAATTCCCAATCTTCATTTCTTATATCCTTTTTTTCTTGATCTCAAAACAGCCATGTATGGTGCTGCTTGTTGTTATAAAACTGCGTTATCTTGTCAGAATGCACCTGTTCATAGAGTTCTCATTGATGGGTGCAATGTTTTAGTTTTTTCTAGTTTTTACTGATAGGGAAGAATACAGTTCCCATATCAATCAACACTGAGGCAGCTGATGTGCCTTCACAGCAAGATTTCAACCAAAAATAGGCTGTTAAAGCAACCGTGAATATTCCAAGGCACAAAGCTAGAAAAAATATTTCTTCATCATATGAAAAAGTACATTATTTTAAAGTTAATACAAAAAACACATTTCTACAAGGAGTGCAAATAGGAATCCCACTAAACCAGAAAATTATTTAAAATATCTTTGAGGTTGGAAAAAAACACTTCTTCGTGCTTGAATGGATTTATTACTGATTTGGTATATCAGTTACATGACATGATTCTTGTTTTTATCGCTTCTTTCATGCAAGCACTGTACTCCTAAAAAACTTCCCAACTTATCCCTGTACAAAGTCTGCAAGAAGTCGGGTGAGCTGAGTTGTTCACCAAAACATTATCATAGTCAAATTGATAGTATAATAGTCAAATTATCATAGTGAAAGTTATAAACACAAACAAACATGGCTATTGTCAGTACTCACAACTGTCATGCTAGCATTATCCAGTTGTACTGGTGACCACTATCAGGAGAAGTTATAACACATATAATACTGTAACAGCTCTACTGTTTGTTACATGTTCAGTGTAGATGTTCTTAATTCCTACAGTGTTGACAGTCAGTGAAGGCATCAGGAGAGGTGTAAAGTGTGCGAGCGGGAGAGAGGAGAGACAAGAGGACAAGTTTTTCATTCATTCAAACATTGATTGATGCTTTGTTGGTTGGCGTGATCATGGCCGACAGTGACCGGTTAGTAAAACTCAACGTGTTCACGAATCAGCTCGTCATCCCTACAGCGTCGGACGGACGCTACAATACATATATATCCTCTGTAGGACTTACTAAATGTCATTAATTCTTTTGCTTGTCAGAGCCCCCGTGGTGAGAGCTTTTTAGACTCTGATCCGGAATACAGTCCTGAGCAAAGCACCTCATCGGGTCAGAGGGGACAGGCCTGAGGTCGAGCGAGAGGAGCAGTCAGTAGAGGCAGGGGAAGCAAAGGCAGGGGACAGGGAGTGCACGCCGGGGAAATATACATGCAGGAGGCGGGCAGAACAGCAGGACGGGATTTGATTGGTTTAAAATTTTGGGACCCAAAAACGGTGATTGGTTGGTGTTTTCCCAGGTTTACTCCGGCTGTAAATAGCAGCTTTTTCCCCCTCTTTTTTAGGAACACATTATGTATTGATTGCCATCAGGACATAAAGATCATTTTTACCAGTATAACAAAAAGTGTATCTAAATCTGACTACCAAGCCCAGCTTTAAGCAGGGGTTTGCTGCTCTATATTTTTTACTGCTTGCCTCAGTTGTCCCTGTTATATTTTCCATGTTGCAGTGACATCTACTCAGAACTGATCAGTTAGAAAGAAGGCAGCTCCTCTTCCCATCCCCCTACACCATACAGAGAACCTCAGTTGAAAGAGATAAGCAGTATCCTAAAGTTGATGTTGACTAATGAAGCCAATGTTTAAGGTCCTTAAAAAAAAAAAGGGAACTGCAGTTCTGGTTCCAAAAGCTCAGGAATCCCCTTTGTTACCCGTGTTAAAATGGCCATTTTAACTGCAGAAATAAACATATTTATAGCCTGGTATTAAAATTAAAGGGGGTTTGGTGTGAGTTGTATATTTCTTAATTTGTACACACTTCAAGGGGGTAAATGATTTTATTATTCCTACGATTTGAAGGTACTAAGACCAAGGTTTACACATTGATTTGCATAATTAGCAGCGGTCACAATGTAGCTGTTTGCCAGTTTAAGGCCCGCCTGAGCTTCCCGTTTGTGTTTGTTTCTTGGTTGACCAAAACTCATAATGATAATAATAATAATTATAATAATAACAATAATAATAATAATGTGCTTAAAGTTATTTGAAGGACAAAGCAAGGCAGGACTCTGGAGGATAACAGAACTAACATTTAACAGACAGGCCAGACGCAGAGTCTGTAAAATTCAACTAATAAAAGTTGTTGTTCTGCAGTGCAATGAAACAAGAATAAACACAAATAAACAACATAAAAGTGATCAATCAGATGAAGAAAGTTAGATTGAGTCAGAATTTCCAATATGGCAATTGCCATTGAAATTACTTTAAAATTCCTCTTCAGAAACCAATGGCTGACGTCACTGAGACTACGTCCATGTTCTACACAGTCTATGGTAAGAGCAAGTCTGACATAGATTATTTCCTGCTGTGAGGTGCATGTGTGAAAGGCAAGTGCCAGGAATTAGGAGGGTGGAAAGTCCTGAAATGATCTATAAAATGTTGTCGTACATGTGTGCAGGGGCCAAAGATGTTGTGTTGTTATCAGTCGTTTTGAAATAACTCATTTTCTTTAGATTGACCAAATAAAATCTTTTCAGGGCCCCTGAGAGGATTGGCCCCTTCCTTGATTGAACAAATGTTTGAAACACGCTTGCTCTCTTACTCACACACGCTATCAAACAGTCTTCATCAGATCAAAGCCGGGCACCCTCTCCCCCCTGTCCTTCCCCCTCTCTCCCCTGTGCTCTGTGGGCTGTAAACACTATCCAAGCATCGGCAGCCTTGAAGACACAAAGACAAGTAGCTGCCTGACACCTGACACTAACTTGAGAGCACTCTACCTGGGAATAAAACACACACACAAAACACACACATAAGGACACCTGAGCTCCTTTCAGCAAGAAGAGTCCATTCATGATGGAGGAGAACAGACAGAGTAGCCGTGCAATCAACCCCCCCAGTAAACACTCCATCCCACCTCACCTCCTTACACACATCCCCTTGCCGCCCCATCCCCCTTTAAAAAAACTTTTCCAACATGCCACCACATCCAACACAAACAGAACACCTTCAACGGACATTGAAATGAACAAAAACCTGTTTTGTTTGTTTGTGCATACTCTCGTGAAGATAAACACAGATGAATGTGCTGTCTCTGTTTTTGCTCATGCCCAGGCTGCACTGAAGCAACCGAAGGCTAACTCAGGTATTCTCAACAGAAGCAAGTGAGACGCCGTGGGTTGTCAGTGGCGGCAACCTAGGTGTGTACTCTGGCTTTTCATGTGAAACCACCTGAAAGCCAACAAAAGGTCCCTCTCCTTCCCTCCATCCCTCCCCCAGTCCCTCTTTTCCTCCCTGCATCTCACAGTACAAAGGAAAGAAATTAATGAAAGAAAGAGGAAGGGGGATGAGGTAAGGGGATGAGGATGCAAGGGTGGGGCAGAGGGGGTGGGTGGAGAGGGGGGGATGTGTTGGTGAGTGGGCAAAACAGGGGTGGATGCATCTTCCCCAGTGCTGTGGGACATGGTTAGTCATAGGCTGGTCAGAGCTCCTCTGGTGTGTTAGAGGTTTGTGTTCGTTCTGCTGACTTTAGAACTGCTTGAATTTCAGTATTTATATTTCATTCTGAAATCTTAAATATTTGAAAAAGTCATTGGTTGAAAACAATTCATTAAAGTTTTGGACTTCACATTAATGTACTTAACGTTTGTCAAGTTATAACCTTGAAAACTATAACTGATGATTGCCAAGATTCCCCATCATTTTTTTTCAATGGGGATATTTAGTCTATATTTTCTTACAGATACTTACAATTTCATACACTCAATACTCATTCTTCTCACTCTGCAGTCAAAGGTACAAAAACAGGCCAGACAGAATAAATCCCACTCACACACATTTTCATCTGTACATTGTAGACACTGTTTCAGCAAAAAGTAGGGAGGGAACTTAAAATTGAGACAACTAGACAAACAGTCTACGGTCTTGCTGCCAGCTCTGTGAGGCAGTAATTATGCACAAGAGAAAGACTTTAGTCAAATGCTGAAATCAGCATGTAACATGCTCATTATGACAATGCTAACATGCTGATGCTGAATATAGTTGAGTATATGAGAATTTTTTTAATTTTGTAGTCATAAAAAAGCGTTGGAAAAATTAGTCAAAGGGGATCACTACAGCAGGTAGGGTCATCCTCTGAGGACCATGAATGTTTAACCCTCCTGTTATGTTCGTTTCTCTGGAACAGTAATAATGTTCCTGGGTCAATTTGACCCGGGGCATATTCAATTACCCAAAAGTGTCAGAACCCCAAAAAATCGAATTAAATATTTTTTTAATCTAACTTGAACTCCATTACTGACCATTTAAATCAAGATTTGTTCCATTGGTGTTCTCTAATTCTCAGATCAAAGTTCAACGAGGGTAACTCACTCGTTTTTCATTACAAATTCATGTTAACTTTTTTTAATATGCATTGGAAAGCCCTAAATATAAATACAATACTTTTGAATGACATAGATTTTTGTTCATTTTCTTTTTTTCTTTTTTTCTTTTTTTATGAAGAGATGTTGATAAATTAACATGACTCCTCTTCTGTCGCATGCTGCCCAGATTGTTATGCTGCATTTAGCTGGTTTGGAAGACATACATTGCCTAAAATAGACTTTAAAAAGGGTCAGTTTGAGCCGCAACATAACAGGAGGGTTAAATAATTAATAATAATAATAATTCACAGGATTTATATAGCGCTTTTCTTAATACTCAAAGTTGCTTTACATAAAATAAAAGTGAAAATAAAACAGGTAAATAAAACAAAACAAGGACAGAGGTGGGGCGGGGGTAGAGGTCATGTGTTGTATGCTTTTTTGAACTGGAAGGTCTTGAGGTGGTTTTTGAATGATTGAAGTGAGTCAGAGTTGCGGATGTGTGGAGGGAGAGAGTTACAGAGAGCCGGGGCAGAGATGGCAAAGTTTAACGGAAACTCATCCATTGGTTGTTGAAATATACTGTCCAAATGGAAAACAGCTTTAGGAAGTTTTCAGTTTTGTTTGAAGCTAGTATACGATGGCCGATAAGACTAACTGATCAGCTACAGCCAAATAGTCTTCCTTTCAAAGACACGTGCTTTGAACCCAGAAATTATGCTACTCAAAAGCATGTGCAAAAGTCCAACATAAGTGCAATGGGGGGTAAAAGATTGCTACAAAAAGATTGTTGCATTTGTTTTGGAAGTTTGCATTTATTCATGAGTGTGCAAGTTTGATGTTTGATTGCTGAATGATCCTAATAAAGTTTGTCATCAGCCACTGTACTAATAAGAAAAATGTCGCTTCCTGTAGGGCAATTTGTAGTGACTCTATTCAGTGAACAGAAAAAAATACTGCAGTACAATCTCTAACACAAGATCTCCCAGGATTTCACATTGTTTTCTGGTAAAGTAGACAGAGTTTATTCTTTAATTAGATATAAGAAACAAATATGACTTCTTAAAGATGTGACGCTTATTTTCTTTTGTTCTAAAATCTAACAGGTTTAATACAAAAAATCCATCTTTGTATAAAAAAACTAAAGAAGGTTTAAAAACAGACCACTTAAGAACTGTGATCATGACTGAATGAATACAAAATATCAGCTGTTATGGTGCAATAACCAACAATAAACATAAGAGGGAGCTACATCTTCACTGCACACTGGACTAAACACAGGAGCAGACAAAATCAGGTGTTGAAAGTTCAGTTTTAGTGCCAAAAAATAAAATAAAATCTGCACCACGACTAAAATCTTTTTATGGAAAGCATATGTTCTGAAAGCCAAGAGAAGCAAAGTCAGTTCCACCACAAAATGCGCTTTCCCTCTTCGTGTTCTTTTGTTTGAGGAATTTCCTCCGATTTTATGAATCATTACAACAATATTTTACTTTGAAACTGTATCAGCCAAGGTTATCCTACCGTGACATAATGGATTCCTTTCACACTGTATGTTAACATACCCTGGATGGCTGAAAATATATTTCCCCCCCAAAAAAAATAATTTGAAGAGGATTGATTACTTCAAATGTACCTAAACACTTTCCCTCGCATGAAGATGTAACTGTCAGGCGAGGACAAAGCTTTCTTTTGTTTTGATCTCCACTCTGCTTGTTTTCGTTGCAGTGTCAGTGTGATATACGAGGGTTAATATGGTGAAATAGGCTGACTAAAGCAGACAGGTCCGCACCTGCATGCAGCTAAAGAGAGAGGCGCTCCACTCTGTTTGATGCTATTCTGAGCGACGCCAGTGGCGTTGCAATCAAAGGGTGTGTGTTTCTCAGTAAGTTTGTGGGTGATTGAGTGTCTGTATTTATGACTTTTGCACCTTTAAACCCTAAATATAAAAAGTTGATTGACCTGTAAATTAAGCAGTGATCACTGTGGTAAATGCTGCCTTGTCACGTCTCTTTATTTTTGCATAAGTTCACGTGAGCAGCAGTGTGCATGTGTGAGTGATGAGTGTTCGTGCTGTCTTTCCAGGTTCTGCATGATAATATCAGCCGTGTCAGTGAGGAGGGAGACTGATGTGGAATGTTAACAGTGACTGAAAGTATTGGACTGTCTCCATAGAGTCCCATCCATGCAAAACCTAGATAGTTCAAGCAGGAGACTCAACACAATAGAATCAGGGATAAAGAGTAGTCTTATTATTGTAGGTTTCACACTCGCCTCAGGAAGCTGCAGTCACCTGAAAAGAACATTACAGCTTAAAAACAAAAAAAATAAGCACCTGGGAAGAATGAAACATATCATCACTGAACCAAAGATCACAATAATCATATTAAATCATGCCATTATAATGTGTGAACTGCTCATTACAGCTTCCAGGGATGACTTTAGAGTTAGCTGGTAAAATGGCGCCATCTACTGCCAAAAGACAGAACAGCATCACTGAAGGTCAGAAAATATCCAGTGAAAGGTGCTAACTAACTGAGAAATCATAACCAGTGGTGGATGGTAACAAAGTAAATTTACTTGAGTACAGTACTTAAGTACAGTTTTTGAGTATCTGTACTTTACTTGAGTATTATTTTTTGGGGGAACTTATTACTTTTACTCCACTACATTCTAAAGACAATTATTGTACTTTTTACTCGACTACATTTCTATCAATGCTCTAGTTACTCATTACTTTAGCTTTGAAGTCAGCTCATGAATTTGTGGAGCAAACACAGAGTAAATTTCACTCAGATCATGCAGTTCATTTAGAGGTGGTAATGATGGCTATAATTCTCCATCTGAGCACCCATGGCCATATCTTCAGCCCGTGTTAGAGGTTTTTGAAATGAAAAATGATACGTATCGTTTCAAATGTTCTCCCCGTTTCCCACCCTGCCCAAACATACAAAAATTCACAGTCCAACCTGAGAAAGAGTGTTGAGCTACGTAACATTTGTTTCATTCCAGATGAACATTTCAAACTAAGTTGTCTGTGCTCATAGTAACTTAGTTTCTGTTTTTATTCCGTGGTATAGTTTTTAGAGATTTCAAGTTATGTTTTTAAATAAACAAAATGTAACAGAATGTACTCCTATGTATTCTGGACTGCACTTGTGTATTTTGAAAATACAATGTTTTTAGATTTTTTAAGAAGTACTTTGAATACTTAAGTATTTTTAAAAGGAAGTACTTCAGTACTTTAACTCAAGTAATAATCTGACAGAGCAACTTTCACTTGTATTGGAGTAATATTTGACCTGGAGGATCTCTACTTTGACTGAAGTAATGAAGCAGTGTACTTTGTCCACCACTGATAATAACCAAAACGAAAGCTCCTGAACCATTTGCTTTTTCTGACTTTTAGGTATCCTGTTTTTTTAGTTGGTAGGATTTTACTTGTATTAATTTTTAAAACTTGTTTTAAAGTACAAAGTTTAAGTTTAAGTACAAAGACATGTTACCACAAAAATGATGAGTGTAAGTACTCCAAAGTAAACTGGTAAAAAATAAAGGGGTCTTTATTATTACAAGCAGTCAAGTCCCTCGTTTTCATTCATAGACTGAAACTTAGTGTCAAAATCAAGTAAGGGGTAATGTAAAGTGAACAGGTGGTTATTCAAATTACAATCTGTACTTTCACACCGGGGGAATGTAGAACTGTGATGGGACTAAATGTAAGTTCCTCAAACTCCATTTACCCCAACAATTATATTTGTTAACTCTGTCATCAGAGTAATTTGTCCCATCCAAACAAAGCTAACAAAAGAGTAAGAGAGACGTCATTGAATTGCAGACTGTACACACCCACACATTTCTGGCAAAAATCTTGGGAAAACAAAGCCATCAAATCTGGTGACAACTTATTTGGTTACATAAGAAAATATGACCTTTTGTCTGTCAGTGATTTCCCATCACATGGTATGAAAAGTTAAGAATGACAAAGTAATTAACAACGACTATATTCTGTTTAGTTGCCTCAGTTTCAAGGTCCTTGAATTGTGCGTTCAGTCCTACTGAAATATTATACAACATACATGTGTAGAAATATGCTGTTGTTGATAACATCCTTAACACCTGTTCTTTTTACTTTTATTTTGTACCCAAACAATCTATGTCTGTCTTCATCTGGAGTGATCAAGCTGTAATAGGAGTAAAAACAGTCATCAGTTTCTGTTTCAGACAAGCCTCAACAGATTCTACTAAAATGAGAGGTATTTCATGTCATTACTGTTGGAACACTGAGTAAAATATTAAAAAAAATAAAAAACAGAATTTGAACCCTATATTTAATTCAAAATAGTGCAATGACAACATATCAAAATGTTCAATCCAAAAATACTATTTAATGAATAGTATAGACTCCAAGTAGGCCACTTTAGCACCAAGACTCTTCAGCTGTGAAGCCATGGTGTTGTAGTGTGTGTAGAATGTAATTTGGCTTTGTCTTGATGGCAGCATGATGCTTCAAACCCTGCATACAGTGTTCAGTATTAATGGTGCCTCCAAATGTGTAAGCCATGGGCAATTATTCACCCCCATACCATCATGCATGCTGGCTTTGCACAGTGCACTGATAACAAGCAAGATGGCCTCTCTCCTCTTTAGAGCAGAGAAAGAAGCGTCCATGATTTCCAAAAAGAATGTCAAATTTTAGGGGCGCTTTGGCATTGTGGTTTAAGTCTGCACTCCATATATAGAGGGTAGAGTCCTCATTATAGAGGTCGCTGGTTTGGGCCTCGACCATTTACTGCATGTCTTCCCCCACTCTCTAGTCCCCACATTCCCTGTCCCTCTTCAGCTGTCCTATCCAATAAAGGCGAAAGGATCCACAAATATATAAATGTATTTATACTGAACTGGGCCAAAGGCTTTTAAATTTTCAGCCCCGTTTACCTGGAATGATGTGCAGAAGGACTTTAAACTGACACATCTTGTAACTCTGGAGGAATTCAAGTCAATCATAAAAGACAGAGAAACAAGCTCAATTGGATCTTGTGATTGCACTATGTAATCCTGTATACATGTGAAACTGTGACCGTATTTTATTTGTGTTGTTTTGTGTGAATGTTGTGTGTTGTAACCTATTTTGTGCTGCCGTCTTGGCCAGTTCACTCTTGAAAAAGAGGTTTTAAATCTCAATGAGTCTTTTACCTGGTTAAAGAAAGAAAGAAAGAAAGAAAGAAAAGAAAAGATATATAAGAATATCAAATTTTGATTCATCAGGCCACAGGACAGTTTTCCACTCCTGCCTATCTCAGGCTCAGGCCCAAAGAAGTTGCCGTCGTTTCTGGATCATGTTTAATAATGGTTCCTATTTGCATGGTACAGTTATAACCTGCCTTTATGAATGCAGAGACAAACTGTGATCACACACAATTATGGATGTGATTTGGAGCACATAGTTGCCTGTTTTAATAAAGTGCTGCCTGAGAGTCAGAAGATTCTGCCCACCCATTATTAGTTTTTGGCCTTGTATATTTTTGTATAGAGATTTCTACAGGTGCTTGGATGTTTTATTGATATCATACACTGTTTTCATACCTTCTCAGTTCATATCATGGTCATGTTTCATAATTTGAGACTTCCCCCCTCTTAGATACAGACATTAAGATTGAGTTGTATTACACTGTTTATTACTTAAGACAAAACAAAACTCTGCTTGATAATAGAGGAGTTTAGGGAATTTTTGATGTTTCCTGTTTTTCATTCACTCTCAGATTTACAGCCTATTACAAAACCTACAAATCTACAGTTTCTTCATCCTTAACACCTGACTTCATTTTAATAACCTGTGATTTTCCTCCTTCCAGAATCTTCCTTGCCTTATTCTAAACACTGTTCTCCTGACCCGATATATCCTGAGAACAGTGTTCAGGGTATTCCCTTTTTAATTCCTTTGCCATTGTTGTGAAATTTTGACAGTCAGATTTTCATACAAAAGTCTCATTTCTCTTCATCCTTTGGCATGGCCCAGTAGTAAAGTTGAAGTGTCCTTGGGTGGGATACCAAGCCCTAAAATTTTTCCTTGTGACGTAGTCAGTGGTGTGCGAGTGCCCATAGCTTCCTCTGCTGTCAGTGTATGAATGTGGTGTGAATGGGTGAATGTGACAAGTAGTGTAAAGCACCTTGAGTGGTTGGAAAGACCAGTAAAAGCAATAAATAAGTAGCTAATTTAAAAAAAGAGTTATTCAAAATCAAGTTTAAGAGTATTTTTTTTAATAATAGCAATTTCTAAACAACATTCAGTTGATATGCACATAAAATTCTCATCATGCCTTAGGATTGTGATTTCAATGCTGCACTTTCAACACAAAAACTGAAACCACAAAACTGCTTTGTCATTATTTCTGCTGACCACACCAGCTATTAAAGATATTCTGCAAAGCAGAAGTGATAAATATCCGACAGACACTCAGACATGACGTTGTTTTCTGGGAAAGAGGAAGCCTCAAATGTGCTGTGATACAGCAAGCTCTTTCTTTTTAGCCAATAGGTTGAACATAAGAAGTGGGCTGACCATTTTTTGACACTAATGGACACTCCTAAAGGTGCAGAAATCACAGCAGAGAAAAAACCCATCTGGATGTAGTTTCCATGGATTTGAAATAATCACATAAAGCTGTGGGGTGCATTGTTGTGGTATGTTCCTTTATTTGGGATTGTGTTTTAGAGTACAATATTTGTATTATTCTCTTTAGACCTTGATTTACTAGAGATGTGGACACTTTGGACTCAAAATACTAGCATAGCTGAGGGCAGTTTGCCCGTGACTTAAGTTAGGGTTTTTTTTACCCAGAAACTAGGTAGATTGCTCCATGCCATATCTTTACACTATATTATCTCAGCCCCCTGACCATGTGGTTCTGAGAATGATTTGTCAACTCTGATATGAAATTAGGAGAATGCTTGATTAATTTTACAGGACATTTTTCTTTCTTTTTAATTTTCCATGTGTTTTCCTCGACTGAAAAACTGGTTAACTGTTTTCCAGGATGCAGATGCTACCTGTGAGTTCAATGCTAATGATCTGATGAATACAGATGCGGCAGGCTGATAGAGAAAACGGCTATTGTTTTCATCCACCCTCCCTTCATGACAACAGCTGTGAAGTGGAGGTGTGGGCCTCCATCAGGAGAATACCAAATGATCTGGTCAAGCTGTGTTTAACAGGCAGATATGCATGCATTCAGTTTATTGTGGCTTGCGTGGGCTTCCCTCTGAGCAACAGGGACGGGATTCAAAATATCCCATCAAAAACTCTTGGGCCTTTTATTGGCTTATTTAGAAGTGGGATGTAAAATCTCAGTGAGATGTTTTATTTTAATTGGCGGAGCTCAGATAAAAATACACTCTCTTGCTCTGGCTCTCTTTGTCTGTGCTTATCTTGCTGTGAAAACAGATGATTTATGTCTTCACACTCCAGTTTATATGCTATTCCGATAAGAACGTCCGGGATTTTGTGTGTGCATGTGTTTCTGTGCAGTTTATGAGTGTTTATTGAGGCCACAGATTGTGGGACTGTCTACTGGAGGACACAAACAATCTTCCGTGGGAATGAAAAGTCCTACCAGTTCCCAATCCCATGTCTTATCTCCAGCATTCCCAAATGAACGATGTATATAAGCCCACTGAACTCGGACCTCTTGTCCACTGTGCAGCTTCAAACCATATGCAAATGACCTCCATTTATGTAAACACTGCAGAAGCCCTAAGATGTTTGCAATTTGGATAAAACATTTGAAAAGTGGTTGAAATGTAGAAAGTCTTGCACATGGCAAAACGTGAAAATTTACATGAAAAAAAATGAAAAGCAAAAAAGCTGAAGTTATGGATCAGAGAAACAGAAACATTAAAATACAGCATCAGTAAATGGATAACCAGGTTACATCTGAAGAAGAGAAAGACAGCAGTAGTGTGTGAGAGCAATAGAAAGGTGGTGGAGGTGGTGATGTTGGGGGTCAACCTCAAGTTTTGCATACTTGCCAGTGTCTCCGACACAGTACGTACACCAACACCACGGCATGTCCAACTGTCTCGTCACCTGCCAGACTGTTCACCCTGACTCACCTAGGTTGCACCAGGGGCTTGCCCATGGGTGTGAACATCAAACAGAACATTGAGAGACTGTTGCTCTTAACAAATCATTGAAATAATCACTAAGTCTACCCTCAGTTTAACACAAATACATGCATTCACCAAAACAAAGTTTGTGTGTCCATACACCCCTAGATTAATTATGATGAAATTAAATACTAGTGCAAATAAGCTTCTGTTCATAAACATATTATCAGTTCATTACTGCAGCGTAAACGTTTGTTGTCACTGAAGTGGATATTAGGCCTTTGTCACTTATCACTTCACACTCACACACAAACTTGCACTCACTCACACACCTTTAGTCTGGGCGTTAAGGGGAATTCCCGGTAACCTGCATGTGTACAGGTGATTTGCGTAATCTCAGGGGTTTGGCTTTAACTGTAAACCCACTACACCTGGACAATCACACCAACACACTGAAACACACACACACCCACACACACCCACCCACACACACACACACACACACACACACACACACACACACGCACACAGAGACATGGGCCCTTACTCATCAGCAACTGCTTTACATCTTGATAAGCCCAACACTTCACATACTAATGGTCAACAGTGTTTGCATCTGTGGCCGTTAAACATCACGTCGAGTCTGATGATCAAATCTCTGTCACTATAACACACACGCATGCACACACACTGTTACACGATGTTAGTGAGAAGATGCAGATGCATTTAAAATTGACAATAACTGTGGCAAAAGGATGCTGGCCTTCAGACGTTCCTGTATTGTAAACGGATTACCTTCAAGGGATTGATAATGCTTCGCAAATTGGATTAATAGTTGTAGCTGTCACATGTGAAAGTAAAAATCTTATACCTTTTCAGTTTATTTGTCCCTTATAGATATATTCTTATAGCTGTATATCAGTCTTTCCTGTTCATTCTTAAAAAAGAAGATTGATAGAAACATTTTCAGGCTTTTCAAAAACACAAATCAGATAAATGTATCACTTGAGTTTTCTTGAGCAGCAACAGTGATCAGGTTTCACCTGTCGCACTCTGTGTTTCTGACTGAGAGTCCAATGTCTCTTTATCCTTATCACCTTGTCTGAGTCCTCCAGGTGCAAGCGCAGTTATAGGAATCCTAACCGTCACCCACTTCAATG
The DNA here is from genome assembly GCF_009762535.1 of Notolabrus celidotus. NCBI lineage: Eukaryota > Metazoa > Chordata > Actinopteri > Labriformes > Labridae > Notolabrus > Notolabrus celidotus. The sequence goes on along the minus strand of NC_048282.1, from coordinate 20,475,871 downwards.
AATGATTAGGGTTTTCCCAAAACACGTTTATCAAGTCTTTCTATAAAGCTCTTGAGAAGTGTCTTTACTTTTTTGGATGATGACTAACTGAGACCGCTGTTCCTTTAGCTACTGCTGTTCAAAAATTCTAATATCTATTTCCTCAAGCAGCACCATAACTCCCACAATTACTCTTAGTTCTGATGTAGCCTTAATTGCCACTACTACTACTACTACTACTACTACTACTACTACTACTACTACTACTACTACTACTGGGCTCTATGAATTGCCCAAGTAAAATATGCCTCCAACTTCAACTTGAACCACCTTTCTGTTTTTATGTGCATATCCCTTATTACCCAGCTACTAACTCGAGATACAAACACGTTAGCAGAAAACATTGATTAATGGGCGCGCAGACTTGACCTGGTGGTTGGGTTGCGCGCCCATGTCGCGAGAAGCCTGCTTCGGTTCCGGCCTGCTGCCCCCTTTCCAGCATGTTGTTCTCCCCACTCTCTCCCAGGTTCTTGCCCTGTCCACTGTCATCTCCTCTATGAATACAGGTGTAAAAGCCAGAAAAACATTGAGTAAAAGATTATTTTATTTATTTAAAATGATTGACTTAAACTGTATTATGTATACAGTTCTTAAAAAATAGTCCCAGTGATTCTACTGCAGTAGGCGTTCCATGCATGGAACCTTTGAAAATAAATGAGGCAAATGTCAAGACTTTTAACACTGCTACCATGTGCATAGAAGCAAAATGTGCTGTACAAGTTAAAACTGATGAAGTGTCTTAGATGAGAGGTGATGTGACTTCGATCTTCAATCAAGTCCATTTCTCTTTTTCATTTTGTAAACAACAATGACTAAAAACCCTCCGGACATTTGGGAAGAAGTGTTTTAGTGTAATCATTTATTTTACTTAGAAGAAGTAATTTAATAGCATTGAAAGCTTGATACCTAGCAGGATAACTGGTCATTTGTAATCTATTGCATTTTACAAGTTACCTGTCCAATACTGGTTACTCATACAGGTACGATATGTAACCGCATTAAAATAATACTTGCGTTGACACCAAGCAGCAACCTCCGGTCTAAAAATATGAGGTCAATGTGGAAGTGCTAAAAACTGCAGTTCATCGAGGATCCACTTGAGGCTGGCTCCGGAAGTACCGGAAGCCACATACAAATGAATTGGAAAGAGACAATCTTTACAGCAGAAATAAATATGTTTACAGCCTGGTACGAAAGTCTGGATAGGTCATTTCTCGATTAGCACAAACTGTAGGGGGGTTGAATTTATTTCTAACACGGCAATTTCAAAGGTATTGAGATTACAAGTCTTCCAATGAGAGGCACAGCTGACTTGATTGACAGGCGGGAACACTGTAGCTGTTGGCTGGGAGGCTCAAAGCCCGCCTCTTAACGTCACAATCGCTCGACAGCAGCAATATGGATGCCGCCGACGATTGGCCTCAAAACAGCTCTTCAGAAACAGATGGGTGACGTCATGGATACTACATCCATATTTTATACAGTCTATGGTTGACACCTATTTTTCGTTACTGTTATGGTCAAACAAGCTTCAAATGCTTGTACTTGTAAAGTTACCTTACCTTTCTAAGCTTAACATGGCAGTGATTGAATGAAGTGTTTCTGTGTGATCCACCTGCTGCAACTATATATTCAGCGTCATGTCAAGTTCAAACAATGGAAATACGTGGCTGTGCTGTTTGTATTACCGAGCCCTAACTGCTCAAGAGCATGTCAAAAAGCATTGAGCACACTCTGTTGTCATACCACATCGTAAAGATTATGACCCACTGTGCGGTTTGCTTTGTTACTTTTCGATGTACTTTAATCTGTTTTACATAGATCAGTTAGCATCCTCAGGGTTAAAAAGTGTGTGTGACATCATGACAATCAAGTACGGGAAACTCTCCTGATATTTCACGGAAGATAATTCTCCACCTTGCTGAACTGGTTCGCCAGCTTGATGAACTTTGCTTTAAAAACCACAGCACACTGTTTAATCCCATGAGCAGAGAATTTAAGAAAAGCAATCAGTCCAGGCAGGGATTGATCAATCAAATAACAATCTGAGTATTTCAAAAGCACATGAGAAAACATGTGCAGGGTGAAAAATAGACATACTTGTGCATACAGTTGATGCATGTTCATATTGGTGTGTAAGTGCAGGTCTGTGTTTGATTTAGTTGTATACCTTAGTGTTTGTGAGTGTGTGGAGGAGGAGATGCACTTGAGGGAATCACTGGCATTATTTGCTCAGCTGCTGCTCTGTTTCAATCCATTTTTTCAGAGATTTACACAAAGCTGTGTAAGAGTGGACAAACAGTTAAATTTCAATATCTGTACATCTTTCAAGATAAACAATCTGGGACTAAAAGCAAAAAAAAAAAAAATGTACAGCTGTCTCAAATGTAATTAAATTCACAGAAACCAGTCCAGTAATTGCAGATAAACGTAACCCTCCTGTTATGTTCGTTTTGTTAGGGACAGCAATAGTGTTCCTGGGTCAACTTGACCCGAGGCATATTTAATGACTCAAAAGTGTTAGAACCCAAAAAATCCCAATAAACATTTTTTTAGATCTCATTATTAACTCCATTACTAACCATTTAAATCAATATTTAGTGCATTTGGACGATTCACTCAATTTCATGAATATTCATGTTAAAACTTTTTCTATGTACATTGGAAAGTGATTGGGGTGAAATATGTCACACAGTTGCAAAGACACATTCAATATTTACCAATTCTGATCCCTTTTAGCCTTTTTGACCCACCAACATCTGTGTAAAATGCAGGGGGGGGGGGGGGTTTGCAAATGTGTGAAATAAACCATTTTCATTTCTGTTGTTCACGCTAGTCAAGCCAAGCAGAAGAAGTTTCATAGCGAAAAAATACTTTTAACAATTTTGTTTAGATTTTTTGGAACTTTACAATGGGTCATTTTGACCCGCAACATAACAGGAGGGTTAAACACATTAACCCTCTTTGACCCTCAACTGTTTCTTTGTGTGCTTTAGGTGTACAGTGTGCTCTGTTTTAACATTTCATGTGATAAATTTGTGCACTAAATCTTTCCAAGTTGTAAAGTCACTGATACCATTCCGGTAAGTACAGTTTGACGTTTCATCATGTGGAGATGATAGCTCAGGAATATAGCACAGCATGTAAATCTGCCTCTCCCAATACAAACACATCATATATCATCAATCCAAGGAGGTCACAGACTGCTGGCAATGCATCTGGATTGATATGACTCTGAGATACATGTGTGAACGCACTCAACAACCCCTCTTTTTTAATTTAACTTCTTCAGTGGATAAAGGTCAAAATTTTCTTGCAACCACTGACATTTCTGTTTGCATCTTCAAACAAATAAAGTTAGCAGACGACCTTATTTACATGTCTGAGGACCATTTGAGGAAATTCACTCGGAAACCCCAAAGAGAGACGACCAGTGTTCAGGACACTTATATTTCAAACTATCAGTTTTCACATTTTAACTGTCCCTGGTATTCAGTCCATTTAGAAGAAAAAAATATTGAAACAACTTTGGAGTTTTGGTTGAATAAGAAGAAAAATAATGCTAAGAAAGATTAGCCCACAAACTTTTATTTTATCTCAATGATAATGGATATTAATCAGTATTAATATTGATATCAGTTGTATCAATGTTATGGATTTAGAGGAGCTAAATATTTGTAGAAGTTTCAAAATTGTTAATTTGTCTTCTTTATCCTGTTCTCTTTTCAATCAGCAGTCTATCTGAGGTGAAATGAACAAGTTCTCCTTCATTCTAATGTGTCTCAGATCTTCTCTGAGGGGAATCCCTCTGCTCCGGCGAAAAAGACACAGATAAACTGTCAGGACTGTACTGGAATCCACGTCTGAAGTATTCACACATGACATAACACCAAGGCAGCATTGCTGAAGTACATTCTGAATGATGACATGTGTTCTAAATGTGGGCTGTGACGCAACACGTGTCCCTGTCTAATGCAATACAATGGTTTGGGAACAACATCATTTTATTTAGCAGCATGAGGAAGCAAGTTTTAGAGAATCCTGAATACAAGAGGGAGAGTTATGTTCATTAACTCAGCCTGGGAAGGTTTGAAGAGTGAGAGGGAGAGTTACTCTGTGTGTCACTTTTATTCAGTAACTAGCTATAGTGTGGCTTCTGTCCAAAGCAATATTGTAGAAATGTTGCTGATAATCTGTCAGTCAGATAGGTTTATGATCATAGCGTGCCAAGTGGTGCTACAGCACAGTCATTTTAACTAGCTGTATATCAATGTCTTAGGAAACAGCTCATGATGTAGTTGTTCACTGAAATAAGGTTGTCTTAAGTTTGAACAATTTGGTTGTCATCAACTTTGAAGCCCCTGTGAGGAGTTTTTATCTGGATTTGGCATGAGGCACTTTTATGAGCAACCGAAGCAAGCAAGACGATTGACAAGATTTGCAATTTCTATATTGTAATTTTTAATGCCTTCAGCAACAAAAGGGGGTAGGTATTAGACCTGATGATTGACAGCACGCAGAAGAAAAGCCTGTTTTTACTTTTCTCAGTACAAATATTCAGTGAGTGATGTATGTGATTGTTAAAAGATAAGAGGGTGGTATTTTTTGTGGGGAAACCCTACTTCTGCATGTACAGGGCAAGATCTACAAAGAGATATGGGTTAGCACTTTGTCCACAGGGGGCGCCACAATCTAGACAAACACAAAGTTCCTCAGAGGACCTTTAACTCAACCTGTGAAGCAGTCCTAGATGGATGCATGGACAAATAAAGAATGCAAAATATTATCACAGCTAAAATGTTGAACTAACTTGTGTTCAAGAATGTTTATATAATTATTTTTAACTGTGCTTTTCAGATTGTATTTGTTCCTATTTTACTTGCAATGCACATTTAATATATATATTTTTTTTTTACTTTATTTATGAAGTTTTGAGTTTATACAACACATAAACACACACACATACTGAACTTGTACAGACAATACCCCATAATAACATGCACTGCTTATGGATGATAATGAAAGAGTTGTGTGTAGCTCAAGCTGAAAGTCTCAGTAACAAATTCAATGTGAAGTATAAAACTAAATCCTTATTTTCTGTGGTAGCTCAGCCTCATCTGAGCAAATTATAAAAACCTACAAACACGTTTCAATTCCTTGACTTTTAACCACCTGTAACTACCCACTCTGGATGTCCTATGAAGCAGACACAAATAAAGTTCTGTAGACCACTCCCCCTTCTACACTCTCTTAGCCAAAAGGGGTTGGCCCCATGTGTGCACAGACTATAAGAGAGGTGATATCCAGGTTGAGCATCATCATACAGGTGTGCTTTCACATTCTCATATCTTCACCTTCTGCTGCCTGAGGATACTACTTCACTGGACCAGAAACAGGATTACACACCTCTGACACAACAAGGTACAGAAATCTTCCTGGCTGAGCTCATTCATTCAGCTCCTGACGTTGTGTATTTTGTTTTTAGTTTTCACATGACTCAGAATCTGTCTCTGATAAGTTAGAGAAGTATGTGTGATGGCATACTTTCATTTCTCTGTTTCTCTCACGATGTGAGTTTTGATTCTGGTGTCTCACAGCAGTGTCTCTTTGTCTTTTCAGATTGTCTTTCAATTATGTTGGCAGAAGTTGAAACGGTGAGATTATTCAAGTTATTGTGTTTTTCTTTCTATTAAGTCTGCTAATGTCAGATATTAACCCTCCTGTTATGTTCATTTTTCTGGAACAGCAATAATGTTCTTGGGTCAATTTGACCCGGGGCATATTTAATTATCCAAAAGTGAAGAACCCCAAAAAATCCCAATACCTTTTTTTAATTTAATATTTAACTCCATTACTAACCATGTAAATCAATATTTGGTCAATTGGTGTTCTTTAATTCCCACAGATCATGGTTCAATGAAGATAATTCACTCGTTTTTCATTAAAATCCATGTTAAAACTGTTTTTAATGTACATTGGAAAGCCCTAAATATAAATACAATAGTTTTACATGACATTGATTTTGTTTATTTTATTTTAGTTTGCATTTTGAATTTTTTCATGAAGTAATGTTGATAAATTAACACGACACCTCTTCTGTTACACGCTGCCCAGATTCTTATGCTGCATTAAGCTGGTGTGGAAGGAAAATATTGCCTAAAATAGACTTTAAAAAGGGGCAATTTGACCCGCAACATGACAGGGGGGTTAAAGAAAAGGGTATGACAGTAAGGTACAGTTTGCTCTAAAATGTATATTCTCAAGATACCTGATAAGTGTTAGCTGAGGGTAAAAGGTAATGTGTAGTAATAGCAGCTGGAAAACCCATTCCTGTTACGTGAATGTTACCTGTGCTGCTGAATGCACAAACACTTGCATAAATTTGCTAGTCAAAGTGTCATACGCAGGGTCGCAGCGTTGTAACCTGGCAAATGTTCAAAACACACAAGGTTCAGTGTCACACTGTTCATAGCTGCACATGCCATTAGTGTGTGATAATATTTCTTCATGATAGAAAATCTGATCCTATTACAAAAATATAAACATTACGTAGGTAATTGATTTTAGAGACACAGCTCATAAATTGATGAATGATTTTAACCTGGGTTGAATTGCCCACAACATGATTTTAGAGATGTGCATCACAACAAATGTACACAAAAAGATGCCGCCTACCATGCACCACCCTGCCAGCATCATACAGCAAGCTCACATGAATACAACTTCTGAAATCTGCTGTCCTGCTGTGTGTTTCTCAGATGGCTTACGTAGCCGAGAGGCTGTGTGGAGATCGTGTTGCCTGGAGCAGAGGGGCTCCCTCCTCTTGCTCAGAGGTAGACCTGGAAGTCATTGAGGAGTACCTGCAGGAGCACTCACAGGAAGTCCAACCTGTGCACACACCTGTATCATCTCCCACCACCATGGGGCAACAACGAATGCACACACACTCCCATCATGGCACCAGGATCATAGGTAATAGAAATGGTTTTAATGGAATGATGTGTGATTAATAGTGTCTGTTTCTTTTATCTGATTGTATCTTTTGCTTATATGCACAAAGAGAACAGCTGGTCAGGTCAGCATCCATTTATGTGGTATTGTGGCTCTCACGCTCCAAATGAGGATTACGAAGATCAAGCCCTGCCTCCAGCATGGGTGAATCCCCATTGGGTGAGTTCAAGGACTTCAGTCTTTCAGCATATTAAAGCTTTTTACCTCTTTTAAAGCTGAATGCAACACACAGATTTAGACTTTCAACTGATTCTTTGAAAAAAGGTTCTGTTTTTGAGTAATTGGCATGTTGTTTTACTATCAGGACCACATTCCATATCCCTATGAGGCCCACCCAAGCTTTGACTCAGACACCCAGTCCAGTAGCTCCCAGTGCCAGGAATACCGAGATTCATCATCGCCATCAAGTGACAGGGAAGAGAGGAAAGAATCCCTGTCGTTCACTCCGCTCTCAGGTATCACAAGTCAAAACACATGCATGTATCTGAGCGCCAAAACTCTTAACATTAAAAACTTCCAACATATCTACACACCAAACCCTTAGGAATTACACACGTTTCTGCTTACGCACATGTACACGTCACCGGGACCTCATATGCGTTTTTACATCCTCTTTCCTCCTTTGCAGGAAAGAGGAAGGAGCGGTTGTTCCAGTTTCTATTTGAGATGCTCCAGACACCATCAATGAGGAGCTGCATCTGGTGGGTTCAGTCCTCCGTCGGCACGTTCCAGTTCTCCTCCCAAAACAAAGAGCGCTTGGCTCAGCTGTGGGGCCAACGAAAGGGTAATCGCAAGCCCATGACCTACCAGAAAATGGCCCGGGCACTGAGGAACTACTCGCGTACGGGAGAGATTCAAAAGGTGAAGAGGAAACTCACCTACCGTTTTGATGAGAAGACGCTGAGGGGCCTAAGGGAAGACTCTAATGCAGTATAGGAATACATATTAATAAGCAAGATGGATATTCAGGGCACACCATGGGTTGTGTCATTTTCTGCTTAATATGATTCTATGACATGCAGTAGCAAGTGAATACTGAGTATTTATAAACCCAGCAAGGGAAGCATTTTAACTCATAGGTTTCTCTCTCAAAGACAATTGATGACATAAGAGGAAAGGGAAATCTTGGTTGTGATGCTGGCATTAAGAAGAAAGTAAATCTAAAAGGTTATCATGTATCTACTTTATAAGTAGAACTTAAGTCATTTTAAATATAGAAGACGTGGTTTTGTACTTTTTTTTTTATTCTGTATTAAAATTTTGACAGAAAAAGATCATTTCATAAATGTCTTAACAAATTAAATGATTGTGAAAAGATGAAATGTGCAATTTATTTAGTATCTATCTATCTATCTATCTATCTATCTATCTATCTATCTATCTGTCTATCTATCTATCTATCTATCTATCTATCTATCTATCTATCTATCTATCTATCTATCTATCTATCTATCTATCTGTCTGAGTCTGTCCTCACATGTTTATAAATATGTGTATAGATGTGAACTATCACCTAAGCAAACACAGATGTGCTTCTGACCCGAAGTGAACACTCATAGACTCACAAAAATACACACCCATTGCCAAAATTGTATGCAAAGTAAGTGTGCATTGAAAAACCGCCTTCAAAAACAGACCTGTTAATCAGTAACATCTACAAAGTCTGCTGACACTGGACAGTTTCACACTCTCACAACTTGTTGGAGATGTTGACAGAAACCTTGTACCATAAAGCTGCTGCGGTAAAACAGTTAGAATTTCATAGTCAAATGATAAGGGCTTGCATACATGCTGAAAACAAATGAGATGATGCAATAGTATGTAATACTCAACACATGGGCAATCATTGTTGGCCGTTCTTCAGATATTACACTTCAACATGTAGTTTCCTATTTAACCTATTCGACCAAGAATAATTGTTATTAAGGAAGATCACTTTTACAAGGGAATCCATCATCAGTATGGTACAAATACCAAACTGATCATAGCAAGCAGTTATAACAGCAATCAAGAAATCTGCTTTTTGTTTTTTTCGCTAATAGTGCAGCTATTGCTGATTTCGCTGTCATATATACATTCTTAGTTACTATTATTATTCTGTTACTGATATGGTAACTATAAGTAATGTCAATGTTGCTTGTTATTCTCTTGTCTGTTTTTGAAGATACCTTAGCTTGGATGGTGGAATATTATATGTCTTGGTCCGAATGGTTGACCAGCGGTTGTTTCCGGTGGTCTTTCTACTGTAAAGAGCATGGTTATTGTTTTGTTTTGTCTTGTCTTGTCTTGTCTTGTCTTGTTTTGTCTTGTCTCTTTTGTTAAAATCTGAAAACTCAATAAAAATCTTGGACATAAAAGAAATCTGTAGTGTTACAGTTTTTCTCGCTTTGGTACATTTCTCAGATCAGAATTGAAATTCTCAAAACTACTTGTTCAATCTTCACATCATTGCGTCACTTGTGCACATCAAAAAAGCAGTTTCTCATTTCCTTGAACAAGTTGCAAATGCTTTGGTACATCCATCCAAATGATAATGTACATTTCTCTGCTGTTTCCCACATTATCAAGTGCTTATGTCATGTTGATCAAAATGTATTATAATGGGTCTCTGTTGAATAGTCTCACCCTCCACAACATTTAGGCATTAGTTCATCGCATAAGTCTTCACATGCAAAACGGTTGAACATGTTGTCAAAATATGTCAGTCATATTTCTGATCATTTCCATTAGACTGTTTTTCTAAATCTGTCATGAATTGGTAAATTGCTCCAAGGTGAATCTTGACTTTCTCTAATAAAGGGAAATTTGTAAAGCATTAGATCAACCAATGATCAACCAATTTTCTGAAATAGCTCAAAGGTGCATCTCATGAACCATCGACTGGCAAGTATATACAGTATATATAGCCGGAGCACAACACAATCTGTGAATCTTGTCCAGTCTCTTTCAATCAATCTCCCACATACACTAAGGTGCAACTTACAATTTACAATAACTGTCATCAAAACATTAGCCATAGTTCACATCAGAACCTCCCTCCAGAGTACACTGTTATATTGACAACATGACTAAGCAGTTTGACTGTCTTATCCGTACACAATGACACAAGGACTTGTTCTTCTGATGGCACTGGCATGTTCATTGACACATATATTTACTTTTGAGAGATGAAGGATTTTAAGCAAGATACTGGCTTTTGCTGGTAATCCATGGTGTTTTTCTATTTGTACGAATTGTTTTGAGAAATGCACTTACTGTTTTGCAAATGTCAAGGATGATTCGAGAAATGTACCAAAGTGACTGAGAAAAACTGTAAGCATTGAAACGTGCATTCACTGGTTTTAAAATCTTCCAATCAAAACAAAAGTAATAGGTTATTTCATAGCTCAGACTAAGATGACTGAGCAGAAACATCAGATACATAAATTAACATGTTATTGCACATTTAATGAACTATTCATGTTCGATTTGAGGTATACTTGTGTTTTATCTGAGCATTGCTGTTTCATGCTCTTTATTTTTAAATATTTTATCTTCTCCATGTTTTTCCATTAGACTAATGGATAATTAGCATATTTTACATATAAAACATCTCAAGTAGTTCAAATGACTTTGTGGTGACAGTTTGGCTTGTTGGTTGAATGCGTACCCCATGTTCAGAGGAAGTAGTTCCCCCAAGCGTGCAGCCTGGATTTGATGCAGTCCTTTGCTAAATCTCATTACCCTTAGTATTTACAGTATTACAAGGCTGCTAATAAATGAATACATGTTAAAAGGGGGGATATTGAGTACATTCTGCTATAAGTGTTTTATTTTGTAGTAGTGACACACCTGTTGTCTGAAAAATGTAACATTGCTCAATCAGAAGACCCCTCCTGTAACGCTGAGGAACATTATCAGAGTACAGAGATTAAATTCACTCCCTGATTAGATACAGATGGCCTCTCAGTGGAGTGCACGCCTGTTTTTGTGTGTGCATGCATGTTTTCATATAAAAAGCATCTGTTCTGTTCTGAGAGCTGAAGCAGGAACATTAACTGAGCAGCAAACACAGGATTATGCTGGACTCAACTCTGCTGTGGAATTCACCCTCACTCCAAAGAAACCTGCTCAATCAAACTTAAAAGTGTCTGTGTTGACTGGTCTCTATCTTCAGTGATGGCTGAGTGGAGCTGGGTGGCCTACACGGTGCTTGAAGGGTTGATTGCTGTGGCTTGTTTCCTTGGTAATGTGTTGGTAGTGTGCGCCGTGTGTATTGGTATCCGGGATTCCCTTCGCGAGCCGACCTTCTGCTTCCTGGTTTCCCTGGCAGTGGCTGACCTGCTTGTGGGCATGGCTGCTGTGCCCCTGGCTGTACTATTAGATGGCTGGGTGAGCCTGACACCTGACCTCTGCCTAGTACTCTGCTGTGTTCTGCTTGTGCTGACTCAGGCCTCTGTGCTGTCTCTGCTCGCTATAGCTGTGGACAGATACCTCCGACTTCACTCACCACTCAGGTGAGGCACAGAATGTGAAAAACTGTATAACAGGTAGAAGAGCTTTGTGATGATGATGTGCTTCCTTTTTGATTTGTAGATACAAAGCCTTGGCTTCACAGAAGCGCACATGGACTGCCGTCTCTGTGTGCTGGGCTCTCTCCTGTCTCCTGGGATTTACTCCTCTGTTTGGCTGGAACAACTACTCTCTAGCCTCTGACTCCACCAATACATCCTCCTTTTCCCTCTCATCTTCCCCACCCTGCACTTTCCTCTCAGTAATCTCCCTCCCATTTATGGTCTACTTCAACTTCATGGGGTGTGTCATGGCGCCCCTGCTGGTCATGACCTTCCTCTACACTCGAATCTTCTGGAGCCTGCAAGGTCGTCTGAGGGAGAGCTGTCCCCAGGCGCAGGCCTCTCTGCTCAGGGAGAAGAGGCTGGCCTGCTCGCTGGCTCTGGTTCTTATTTTGTTTGCCGTCTGCTGGATTCCTCTGCACCTGATGAACTGTCTGCTGCTGTTTCACGGCCCTCAAGCTGTCCCACAGGGGACACTCTATGCAGGTATGTTTCTAGTCCTTACAGCCTGCACCTTTTTCATTTGTCAGCTCTGTTTCTCAGAGTTTTTTTTTTTTAATGTAACATGAATTTACAGATCATAATACTCACCAGCAGTGACCTTGAAAACTAGCTGTAACATTTGCATTTCTGCAGGTATTCTCCTGTCTCATGCCAACTCAGCAGTTAACCCTGTGGTCTATGCATATCGCATCCCAAAGATCCAGCAGGCCTACAGTCAAATATGGAGGCGCTTCCTTTTACACATAAACCATTCCCACGGGGATAAACAAGTTCGTCGAGCAAGAGCAAGCAGCCAAGCCAAAAACACAGAGACATGTGGATCAGGGAAGACAACGCCCTGACAAGGGACAACAGGATTAATAGAAGTTGAATGTCTATTCATGTGGCATGGTGGAAAGGCTTTTACATATCTGTGTTTAACCAGAGAGCAAAATGATGAATTAAAGGCAGCTTGTGGAATTCCTACTTTCCTACTGTTTGATATGATTAACGATTTGTATCCTCATTGACCACCACTGAATTCAGTTGCCTATCCCAGGTCTGCAAACTTTATCTAATCAAAACTATATCATAAGTCTCCACTAGAGGGTGCTCTAGATCAAGAAACTCCAGAGCTGCTGTTGCACACCAACTGAGACACCATCAGAATTGCAGTAAGGGAAAACCAAACAATTTCAAGATTGCATTCATTGATTTTTGAACAATTCAGAGAACAGTATGACTTTATTGAGATGTCCATATTTTACATACATCAATGTAAAGCATTTTTTACTTGCTCTTTTAATCTGAAACCCAAGAATGAAGGTGAAGCTTGTCCAAGGGAGAGTGTTGAACACCACTTAGTGTTCTGTGAGCTCCTCGGGGAAGGCAATAGACTGTATAGTTATCACCTGAGCAGGCTGCGACCCCACCCACCAAACTATACAACCTACTACCTCACCCCGAGAGAGCCTGCATGAAAGGCGCCTCTGGTCACTGGAAACACTCCTTCTGGTCTTGGCTCTAAAGCTAATGTACCTGCTCTAGCAGAACAAACGCACAACAAAAGAAGACAATTCTCGTCAGAGCGTATTATGTTGATGGCTTCAAGCGTATGTTTTGATTGGACAGCATGTTGCCCGTCTGGAGCCGACAGTCGAGCGGCGAGCGGCTGACTCAGCTGTCTCCTTGGGAAAGACAGTAGATTGTATAGTTATCTCATGAAGAGGTTACACAACCCCACAACTATTCAATCTACTACCTCAGCCCCAAGGACAGCATCCACATCGCCTCAGCATCAGAAATCCACAAAGGTAACTCTCCTGTAATAGTACAAAAGAAGAGACAGAGGTTATCTTCATTGAGTATGTTAATCTGTAAAATACAGTCAAGATAACATCAGGTTTCACTTTTAATAGGACTGTAAGTTTCTATTTTTCTATCCACGTATATGTGTGACTGATTTCTTCAAATTTAGACCCCGCTAAAAGGAGTGTAATCGTATTTTTCAGCTTAACTCTGTGTCATATTCTTCGTTTTTTTGCTCCTGGAGGTGAATCAGAATTATGACTTATGTCTGCAAAGCCGCTCTTCTTCAACTGCCAACATTTAGAGGAACGTTGTCATTTCTTAACAAGAGGACTGTCTGAAATTTTTAATATTGGCACATCCTCGCCGATCAAACAAGCTTTCTTGTTTTGTTTAGTCGGAGCTGAATGTCTTTATGAAATGTGTTCTATTAAAAAAAAATCAAAGACAAATAATTGAATGGTAAGCAGACATTGGACGGTGAGAGCGCTAATGTGTGAAAGCCCAACAAACAACTCACTGGCTTCCTGAGACTCTGGCATGTGATCGAAAGAGGGGAGAAAAAAAAAAAAGAGCTGCTCGACTGTGCCAGGAATTCGTTTCCGTTTTTGCCAAAAACTGAGCTCATTCCAGCGGGCTATCCCTGTGTAGGCTGGCTGCTGCTTCTCAGACGGAGGTACACACACAGATGCCTGCGAATATGGCTTCCACCAGCTGCCTCTGATTGAATACAAGGCTGGTATTCTGCCCCCCAAAACACAACAAGGAAACACAAAATGGCGTCGCGCACATCCGCCATTTTAGGTCCAGTTAAAAGCACTATAAGGTCTACCTTTTCGATGTCTTTCTTTCCGAGCTGCCTTTCTCGGGATTAAGAGAGTGTGTGCTCTATTGTGAGTGATGGAGTCAATCTTGTGCCAAGAGCTGTGAAGAAGCCAACAGACCAAGACTTCACACTTAATGTCACGAGGACAAAGTAAGAGAGCAACTCTTACCATACTTATCAGATGGTTAGATGTTCAGGGAGAAAAAGCATCGTCATGAAACGTGTCCATGTTTCTTTGAATTGAATAGCACTGCTAAAATTTGGCACTCTTGCCGAAGAAGCTGACTGTATTTTGGTTTTCCTAAACAAAGATTTTTTTCCTTAGCTCTTCTTGATTCAGCTCATTGCTAAACTCCTTCAGTCAAAGTGCCAGCAGGTCAGCGTGGCACCAGCTGAAGGGTTAATAAGTGCCAGACTACATGCCAGACCTTGGCCTCAGATAGACAGGGTTAGGAGATACACTGCTTGCATAAATTAGCATACAGCCACAACCCCTGAGACTTGTTCCAGACCGGCCTATAGTTAGCATGCAGTAGACCCTGCTAGTCTGATTACTGAGCACCAGACAGACAGACAGGGGGGGTTGGGGGTACGTTGGCATGATGCCCAACTCTGCCACTGTGCCAGTGACAGATCTACGAGCTCTGTTTGGTCGCCAAGAAACGTTTACTGACTGGAGGGCGAGGGGAGCAGACTTAAAGTGATATGACACAGAGTATTGAGGGAATGGGGTCAAATTAATAAAGATTTAACAGGAAATTTCTGTCTGCTCCTGATAGAAAACCAAATTGGAACATTAATCGCTGATGGGGAGTTCTGTGCCTCTCGGTTAATTTCAGAAATTGGAGTCCCCTCCCCCTCCCCTCGAAACTCCTGACTGTTTTGAAAACACCAAAGTCAGCCATGTGAGCTCTATCAGGAGCTGGTGTCAGTGGTTGTGGACTTTGTCCAGCCGTGCCATGGGTGCACACAGAAGATGCACCCATGGCACATCTGGGCCAAATTATTTTTAAATCTACAGCTAGAAAATGAATGAGAAGATGTTGAGAGAAGATGAGAAAAAAAGGAAGAACATGGCTTATTGTGTGAAACGTATCTACCTTTTAGGCTGTGGGTCTGTACATCTGTCACAGCAGAACTGCAGCTGTATGGTCATAAATTCACATTCAAAGAATTCTGTGTAAGCCAAAAGACCCAGACCTTGTCCTCTCTTGCCCTCTGATAACGCTGCTCTGCTGTGCACAGTCAGGATATGTTTTTCTGGAAACAATTTCCTGCTTTACTATGTTAATCTTGCTTTGGGTGAAGGCTACATGTGTTTTTTAAGGGTTTCCACAACTCTTTGCCAGCTGTACTGTAGCACTGGGTGTTTTATCTTTTTCAATAAGTTATGAAACTATCAACAGAGACAGCATCTGCACAGCCCATGCCAAATTCAGTATCAGACATTCCATGTGAAATATTATATACTCAATAAATTCATTTTAATAAAACTGCTACAACTCTTGAATATCAGGCCTTTAAGGCAAACTACAAAGTGAAACCCTTCCGGAAAATCAAATAATCAAATTATCGACATATTTTTCTTTTTTGTTGATAAAGGTCATAAACGGAAAAACTGAATGCACTTTGTTTAAATCACAAATTTACAAACTTCTCGTATTGACTTGCAAACGCGGACCTTAATGCGGCATTTTAAACAAATCAAAACCAATGCGAAATATTTTACAGAACAATGCGCACTGAGCTTCCTCCCTCTAGACTGTGAAAGGTCACAGGATCGGTCCGATTTATTCCTCTATCAACAACATAAACGAACAAATTAATCAGCAAATCCCCAAACACACACACACACACACACACACACACACAGCGCACTCAGTTGCCAACAA
This sequence comes from Notolabrus celidotus, assembly GCF_009762535.1. Taxonomy (NCBI): domain Eukaryota; kingdom Metazoa; phylum Chordata; class Actinopteri; order Labriformes; family Labridae; genus Notolabrus; species Notolabrus celidotus. The sequence goes on along the minus strand of NC_048282.1, from coordinate 20,459,759 downwards.
AACTCCTCAGAATTGGAGCAGATTTTCGCAGGAAGCAGAGGCAGGGAAATACCTATTGGATTTCCTGGTCCCTTGGTCCGCGAGACGGGATGAATGCTTGGCAGACACAACGGACGGGGCACCAGACGATTGGTACAGGTTCTTGTGTGTTTCTCTTTCTCTCTCTTTCTCTCTCTCTCTCTCTCTGAGCTTTGTGCCAAGAATGGGCAGTGTCTGTGTGCCAGGCAGAATTTCAATGAGGGAGGAAGGAGGTGGTGATGATGGGTAAAGAGGAGGAGCGGTGGGGGAGCTGGAGTTGGCAGGGGGAAGTATGCCACACAATAAATGGCAGGATAGAGAATTCCCACAGTTAAAAAAGATGCAAACGGATGTCTTGTCTTACTCGTGTCCCATCTTAATAGAGAAAACATTTTTTGCCTGGGCATCTGGCGGATTCGAGAAAGAGGGCTAAACCCCAACGGAGCACCAAAGCGATTTTATCATACCTGCTGCTTTTTCATCTTCCCCACTCCCCGAGGAATGTCTGATTCCGACATTAAAGGACGAAGGATGGGCGCGCTGAGCCTCTTCCGTGCCCACTTGGCAAGGTGCCCGCTCTGATGTTCTGTATATCCTCATTAACCAGGCGCAAACACACAGGGCTCATGCTCACACTTCTGCATGTATACAGAAGCACGCTTCCATATGCATGTACTTACACACAACCACGCAGACACAACACATAACAGTTGCCTGACCTCGTGTACAAGAAAGGAGCTCAATCCATCTGATCCTGATATACTTAATTAAATAAAATGCTTAGCATTAACTCCTCTGTTTTTGAAAGCTAGAGGCAACGTATACAGAGATGTTTGACTCCTCGCAGGCATTAGAGGTAGGTAAACCTGTCAGACAGCGTGTTTGATAAAAAGATAGCATGACCCAGATAAGGCAGGCATATAAGGGAGCCATTGTGTTGACTGTCACAGTGGCCAACAATCATTTTAACCATAGATTTAAACACAGGAGCAAGGACAAATTCCATAACCAGCTGTAAAAAGATGGCATGGGACCACGTTTTGTAACTTTTCTCTTTATATTTCTACACTCCATGAAAAATGTATATTTGAATTTTGTTAAAAAAGATATATAATTATGATATGACGCATGTTATAAGCTGATTTAAAGAAAAAAAGGAATCTAAATTTGGGCCAGACATGACTCTAAAACCTCTGCATGAGGGAAGTAAACATCAAAGGTTTCTGTACTTCTACTCTCTCTATCCCCTCTCCTCTTCTCTACTCGTCTTCGCTTCTACTAAATGTTCTGATGAGCTGTGTGGTTGCCATGGTTTCAAATGTTTCTGATATCTCAGATGCCTGGCCTGGCATGTAACTACACGCCCACATGTTACAGCATTTCACTTATGCCACACAGAGCAGCACCGTACACAAATAAGCAAAATGCACATACACATGCATATACACAAACAGAGCGTGCATGCGAGGAGTGCAAAGTGCTAATGTCAGGGACCGAGCAGCTGCTGCTTCCTGCATGAGAGGAGAAACTTCCTGTTTCCTCGCTGCAAACCGCGGCCGGTCAGCCAAGATATCAACCAATCAGCTCTGCTGAGGCTGTATGCAGGAAGTTAGCATGACTGCCTCTAGGAGAAAACTCAGAAACATTATGAGGCAACACGATAAGTTCATCTGAGGATAAGAGAGGGGCGGGGAAAAGAGCTCTCCCACTCCTACCTCTCTTTCTGTCTCTGTCACCCTTGTTCTCTCTCTCTCGTTTCCTACAGCGTCTTCTTAAGATTTCAGTCACATTGTTGTTGCATTTTCATATTCATAGTGATATTATTCCGATTCTATTTTATGAGTTTAATTGTCTCTGAATGCTGAGGTACAGCCACTGAAAGAGACCGAGGATGATGCAGTGAATTAGGAGAAGTATACCCACAAACTGTGAGGGGCATGTTGAAAAGGGTCTACCCATATACACTGCTTTTTTAAACACGTGGCACGAAGGCGCCATCTTAACACCGACCTGTATTGAGATCAGAATAAAAATACTGACAATCAGCAGGCTAGCTAGGTTTCTAAATGTACAAGCGATATGCGGATAGGTCGAATAATTCTGATTGTACTGATTTTTCTCCTCTGTATGTGAGCAGTATTAACAGATTAACGAATCCTGGTTTATCAGATTCGAAGATTGTGTTTTCGCATTTTGCTTTTCGTGACACTGAAATGAAAGCACACAGTGTTAAATTAAAATTATGCTTGTTGTCTTACAGCTGAGCAAGATCGACATCCATCAGACAAACGCTTTTGTCTTGCTATTTTTCTTTTTCAGTCAGTTTACACAGGTAGAAAGAAATCAGAGTGTGTTCTGATCGAATGAAAACAAAGCGACTCTAGAATATTGACAATCTACTGCAATTGGTGTTTTAACAATCTTCCGTTTCCTCCGACCTAACCTCAGTTTCACTTTTGCCTCAGTTTCCTCTAAAGAGCAAAGTATCATAAACAGAAGCCTCTGCTGCAGTGTGACAAGACAAACATTACAGTTGCCACCTTTTAACAGCCGGTCACACCTTTTGATCTTAGACGGATAAAACCCTCACACTGACACGCATAACCATGTGAAAGACCTGCCACATCACAGTGGCAGAATGTGCAAACATTCTACAAAGGGAAGGAGAAACAAAGTACAGATCATCCTTGTATTAGCTGTAATAACGGCTCTGCATGATAAGGGAACTGCCGAGTTTCTCTCTTCTCTAGTGTGAGCGGCTTTTCAACACAGGTCAGCAGCAAAAACTTGCACTGACCTCAACACAACAACAGCTCTCTGACTCTGTCGACACTCTGAGGTCAGAAAGTAGCTGTGAAGGCCTGTCCTTCCTCCTGCCAGTCCACAAAAAGACACCTGTTCAGTACAGAACGCCAAAGAAAGACAATTCACCACCCTGTCAGTTCCTGCTGCCCTAGAGCGGAGACAAGAGAGGGAGAGGGCAACAGAGACAGAGAAAAAGAGATACTGGAAGAGGGAGAAAGAAGATGGTCAGCAGGGAGTCAAGGAGTCCCTCAAAGCTGCAGAAAAAGTTTCTCCTGCTATGTCCATAGAGCCAAAATGGCGGCGAGCGGAGTGCAGCGTGGCAACCGACGACGATAGAGACATTTACAGGATGAAGACCATGATGGAGGACAGAGGAAGAGGGCGAGAGAACCCCTAAGAGAAAGATTAAAGGGCAGTGGGAAAGACTTGGAAGAGGTGTCGCAAGTAAAAAAGAAAAATACCTGGAGCCTGAACGTGAGCGGCGGGCTGGGCCGGAGGACTGGAGGAGAAGAGGGCCGTGATGGCGGGAAGAAGGGAAAAGAGAGGAGTAGAGCACACCCTCTGAGTGCTACACCCCCTTCCCACAATCCCCTCCTACTGGCGTGAGTGCGTCTGTCCGCATACAGGGTGATAGAGGGATGTCTGCTCACACACAGCCCTACAGAACACACACACAAGCCACAATATCAAACACACTGTGCACAACAGAAGAGGAGCTCCACAACAGACTCAGAGCAGACTCACGTTACTTTCAGTTGCGTGTGACCAAAAAACTGACAGAAACGCACAGACACACACACACACACACACACACACACACACACACACACACACACACACACACACACACACACACACACAGGACACTTCAAAACACAAGCATACACATAATCAATTCGCCAGTCTGGATCGCCCTCTGCTCTGCCCTGTGCTGTTTGCCTCGGTCCGCCTGCCCACTTTGGCACTGCTGCCAAGAGGGAAGGGGAGAAAAGGGAGGGGAGGAGGTGGGGGGAGAGTAGAGACACAGAAATGAGGAAGGGAGGGACATGCTGTAGTGAGAGAGGCGGAACAGAGAGAGGAGGAGTCAGAGAAAAAGAGTTAAGACACAGAAAGACAAGAAAAAGGAAAGAGAAGAGGCGTTAAGTGTCGTGAGTGGACACGATGACACAGAACAGCGTCACAGCATCATTTACACTCATTCGCTAACATCCAAAACACAACCCTTACCTTGTACTTCTACTGTCCTGCAACAGAGAGACTGAGAGAGGGACAAGCAGATCCAAACACTTCTGCCAAATTGTTCCATGTCACCATATTTTACAATCAGGGGTCAAAAATACCCAAACTAGCCCGCGATTCGAACCCTTCACTGGTGACTTTATCTCGCCTCAGAGGAGGTAATATCTCGTTCGACATCTTTATTCGCCCTCCTTTTTTTCTCTCTGCCTCTCCCTTTATCCTTCCATCAATTTGTCCTCTCACTTCATCAGGGGATAAAATCTGCACTCCTTGGTGGGAGGGATTTGAGGGACTTCAGCTAAATGAATCAATGAGCGAGGAGGGTGGACATTTCAGAAAATGTCACTTTTTTTTTCTCCCCCCCTCCGTTGGCATCCTTCCCAGGTCTCCCTCTGCTTTCTCACACCAGCAAGACAGTTGGACACCGATGCAGATCTTGGATTGAGTGAGCCGTCGCCTCTCGATGACCTCAATCATTAGGAGAGAAAACATAAATCCATCTGTTCATAAATGGCCGACCTTCTCTATAGCCTGTCCGTGGTCCAATCACCTGCATTTGAGCGGGTATCCCAAGTCCAGCCAACCAATCGCAGCTCCCTCCTGAAATGACGTAATTTTGAAATTCAAAAAGCAGGAGTACTTCTTACCGTTACATGGCTAAAAATACTGATTCTCTCATTTTAAAATGTACATCAAGCACTGGATGACAAAAAACAAAGCTACTTCTTGCCACTGTAAGTGAAAGACTTAATTCCTCACTGTAGCTGCTGTAATACCTGACTCATTGAGTCCTCAAACTGACCAAATACACACTCACACACACATTTCTGGAGGGCTCTCCCAGTCCTCGAACACTCACCGCGGAGACAAAACAGACCACAAAAGTCCAGCTTCCCTGCTTAAACTCCACATGAGTCTGTTCTCGAAGTTAGGACAATGGACACACACACACATTCATACTGTACACTGGCGCACACACACACAAACACACATGTGGTGCAAACAATCCGGTTCTTCCATGGAGGCTCAGATTCAGCCAGCAGGTTGGACAGCCCCTCAACCTGACGTCACGTCTCCTTTGTTGTTTATGCATTTATTTCTCTCCTCAGCTGAACTCTCTGAACCTAAAGTCTCCCCACCCGCGCCCTCCTCCTCCCCTCCCGTCCTGTCCGCCAGCCCTACACTTACCCCCTGCCACCAAAGGCGGGCAAATACAGTATGGCTTTAACAAGGAATAAGAAAAGAAAGAAGGACAGACAGACACAGAGAGGAGAGAGACAGGGAGAAAGAGAAAAAAGAGCTTAGACGTCTCTCTCACTTCTTTTTTTTTGCTCCTTTTCTTCTTCGATCGCTCCCTGTGTCTCTTCCTGCTTGGCTTGTAAAAGTTTCAGCTGCATGGCGGGCCGGCCTCTCTTGGCAGCCGTCCAACTCTTGACTCTCCTGTCCCCTTGCAAGAGAGAGAAGGAGGGAGGGGAGGACAAATATAGTCACACAGCTAGACTGTACTGCACAGTTGTAGAGGCAGATGCACTCTGAATACGCGGCAACCATTTTTTTTATTTCTTGCCCTCACACACAGGAAGAGGGAAGTTTGTGACTTTTCTTCAGTATTCAAAAACGAGCAACTGTGAAGTGTTTTAAAGAGTCACTTCATGTCAAATACGAGCTAATCATTGCCGGCGATGTTGTGGAAAGTTTATAAATGTCCTCTGCCATAGTTGTGATGTTATGTTTGCCTTTAACCAAGTGTGACAGCTGAATCTGATAACAGTGTTTTGTAGCTCACACCCAGTTCACACAGGGACACACTCACTTTGTTATTCCTCCTGGTATCATTAACACGAGCTGCTTGGTTGTTTTGCTTTACATACAGTCACGATATGCACAGGAGAATATACATGTTTAAATTTAAAATCATACAGCTATGTAGGCCAGGATATGACCACACACACGCTCAGGTCAACTAGATGAATAAGACTTTAAAAGTAATGTTGATATAGTTTCTAAGAAAAGGTAGCACAAACCTTTTTAATTATTTGATCACTAGTTGTAGTTTGCTTGTTATGCTCTTAAAGTAGAGCATGAAGTTAATAAATGATAAAATACAATTTTATTTCATCCATTTTCCTGAAGGTAGCTTAAAATGAGACCCATACTTATTTTTGGACCACCTTTTTTTTTTGTGAATCTTCAGACATGCTTATGAGATTAAATACTCTGGAAGCATTCCTCATGTATATAAAAAAAATGCAACAAAAGTATATTTTCAGTAAGTTAACTGAGGGGAGATGACCAAATATGTTCAAATAATTTTCTTTCAGAATATAAATGAAAATGTGTAAGATATTTTACAATCATTTTTAGGACATGTTTCAAAAACATGTTTCTATTTTTTTTACTCATTCACTTCATACAATACACAGTGAAACTTCCAAATGAATACAGTGGGCTAATGCTACATAATGGAGTTTTTAAAAAATATATTTTGTGTTTTATTGTGCTTCAGGGCAAAACTAGCCCACTGACATTTTCCAAATCTATGTGATTTCTTTAATTGGATACAGCTGGTGCGTCGAGTGATTATGAGTTCACAGTGAGACCTGAAAAGGTGGACTCACTAATTGTTGCTACTAGCTAAACTGGTCCCTAAGTATGCTAGCTTGAAATCTAGCTTTTTGAACTAGATGACCAGTGTGGACTGTTATTAATCCCAAACTTTAAATAAACAAAAATTACACAGTAAAATCTAGAACCGTCACTCATTTTTGTAATTTGAGTTTTAAGAGGCTACTACTCACCTGACCAAGACACCTCAAAATGGTCTTCAAGGTTAAACGTTACTTTTATGTAGCCATGACTTGTTCATAAAATTAAAATATACTTGTTATAGATCAGGGGTTACCAAACTTTTCAGCCAGCAACCCCCAAAATATTGGTGCCAAAGACTCGCGACCCCCACTGTCCCTCAAAGTGATTTAATGTGACTTCATTTAGCTGGTCTGCAGAAAATGACCCTACCTATATGAGCATGTGGCTGTGTTTCCTGTGCTGTTATGAATTAACCTGCTGCTACTGATGCTTTTGATAATTAACTGTTCACTAACCCTAAACTTAGGAGACATCTGGCAAAAAGAAAGGCAGAAAACTCATAACATTTTCTATTTTCAAGTGTAACAGTTATTTTTGTCAATATTTTTAACTATAAATGGGTAAAATGTACTATTTTTAGAGAAGTTTTGTCATTCAACTTTTTATTGCATTTTTTCATTATTTCTTTGTTCACTACAAGTTAACATATTATTTATATGTAACACAAAACCAACAAAGAGAAAAAAAAAAAAAATACAAAAAAATGCAATAATAATAATAATAAACAAATAATAATAATTAACGGTACAAACAAAAAGAAAGATAAACATAAGAAAACAAGGTAAATAAACCAAAATAAATAATAATAATAAATATTTTTAGATAACTTCTTTAAAAATCCTTCTGGAAGACATCTCACGACCGCCCAATAATGTCTTGCGACCCCCCAGGGGATCCCAACCCACACTTTGGGAACCCCTGAACTAGACAACGAGTGTGGACACTTTTGAACTTCAAACTTTGAATAAACTAAAAGTATACAGTAAAATCTAAAACCTCTGCTCATTTTCGAAATTGGGTTTTAAGAGGCCACTACTCACCTGACCGAGACACCTCAAAATGGTCTTCAGGGTAAAACGTTACTTTTATGTAGTCATGGCTTTTGCATAAAATTAAAATATACATGTTATAGACGATAAGTGGAAGTTTATAGGGAACTTGTCCAAAAGTTGGATTCATTCAGTTCAGCTTTGCTCTGATTGGTTCATTATTGAGAAAAAATAGCAAGAAATTAGCCATTTAGGTGGATGAGTCCGTGCTCGCCTGAAATGCATAGCAGCAGCATTTAAAGGCTGGATGCCATTAAATTGAGTTTGACACATTTGCCAGCTTAATGTTCTTTGTCTTTATATCTCCCTGAGGAGAATATGAAAGCCCACATGTTTTGGTACATTAATAGATTGTTATAATACTCACGTCAAAGTCAACAGTTGCGACACTGTAACTGAACATCTGCCAACGACCTGCATTCAAGCCATGAGAGATAAATCCACCGAGTGGTTGTGATAAACCAAAACCAGCTTCTGGAGTTTTTATTATAAGAGGAGGCGCCCCATCTAGTGGCAGACTGTTGTAAATGCGTTTAGTGAGCTGAAAGAGAAAAGCTTTTATCTCTACACGAGCTGTTTTTGTGTTCCGTCTTAATTCCCTTGAATAACCCAATACACGAATAATAGGGAGGCCTCAACTCTGATAAATTGATCAATTTAATGTAGTAGCTCATTAAGTGTGTTTCTTGTATTCATCTGATCTTGTTAACGCTACCTTATTTTTAACTTTTCTTTTCACTATTACTTATTTTATTAATTTTACTGTAGTGATTTTACTTTATTTTTAAGTGTTTTATATATAATAATGCCGTTTATAATTTTACCATTGCTGTTGTTTTCTGACTGTCTGTTATTCTGTGAAGCACTTGGGGCTGCATGTTTTTATGTATAAATAAAGTTGAGTTAAGTTGAGTTGAGCATTATTTTCATGAGAACTGAACTTATTCATCACAAACCAGCTTGCTTGTTGGCTGTAAACAGGCATATTAATTGTATTTATTAATCGGCTCATCCACTAAAACTCCTGAACATGGTGATACCGCCCTCCAGTGGTCACATGCAGGCAAAACACCAGTCAAATACATTATTCCTCCATTCTCAGCTAGTTCTGTGACTTTTTTGTTTTGTCTTATCCTGTCACTTTTTATACAGTATCCAATAACATTTAATAGAATCCAGAGAGGATAAAACAATTAATAAAAGGGCGATATCTTTTACATTGTCTGCAGTAAACTTTACTGATCTGAAATGATTTGACTACAGCTGTTGAAAGAAGTGTATAACTGGAAGTCCTGCAGGATTGGAGATCAGATGCCAGTCTTTAATCTGTACTTTTAAACAGAAGCTTATTGTCAGCAGTTGAGGGGCCTGTTAAGAATAAGAGGGTTTAAGTCTCTTTGTCAGGCTCGTGATATTTTCCTCAGAGGCCAATTTGTCTCCTTTTACAAAAGAATCACTGTTGGTAACATGTCCGGTGCATAAGCAGAACCCTTTTCTCCTATAACTCTCACCTTGTCAGTGTGGGAGGGTAAGACTGTAGGTGATGTAAATCATTAACCAAAGCTGACTCATGCCTATTTGAGTCCCCAATCAGCTTCAGTAGCCTTCCCGGCAGCATCCCAGCACATCAGTATGAATTATATAAAACATCATAGGGCCTCGTCAGTAAATCATAATATAGGACGTACTTTTCAACAATATATGTTGCTTTTTATGTGATGATTGTGTATGTACTGTATGTATGAGTAGAGATAATCACTGAGTTATGAAAATAGTGTTGTTGAGCCTTCCTATGTTGTGGAGTTGTTGACAGTCACTTGTCGCCAACAAAAATAATGTGTGTGTGTGTGTGTGTGTGCGTGTGTGCGTGTGTGCGTGTGTGTGTGTGTGTGTGTGTGTGTGTGTGGATGTCCCCAGATGCTTCAGTTATGCTGCTGACTTTACCTGTGCATGGCCAGATTAACATATGATGAGGAAAGAACTGTCACTGACCTACCCTTTTATCAGTGTACCCTTTGTTTGTTTTTATATGCTAGCATTCATCCCTTAACTAAGACTGCTGCTTTGCAATTGAAGTACAGACATGAATCCAGCATTTTGCAAGACAGGGACATATTAAATCCAAAGCCACAAATATACTTATTGTGCTTGTGCGTTGTAAGTTGCAGCTCCAATTGTTTTTCTGTATCCATAAAAAAATGTAACCACTGTACAGTGAAATGAAACAGATCTTAATGATCAATTTTGTAACATGTTTGTAGAGGGCCTCAAGATTAGGTAACACAACAGGAGACTCACTAAGACTCTTGGAATAACAGCCCATTGTGTTTGACTATAACATATTTGCTGTTAAAGTGGTAAGACTCTTTAACTTTATTTTAAGATTTTCTAATTCAGTCTTTCTTTCCGCAAAATTCTTATTTTTCATAAAACATAGTAGACAGATTGCTACGTGTGATTGGTTCACTTATCCCAGTTACCCCTGACCTTTTGTGGCCTGTTAAAATAGAGCAAATTACAAAGTTTGCTATTTAACCACCCAGTTGAGTGTAACGCACCTACAAATTGGGACTCATTTACATGTCCTCCTCCTCCTGTAAGGAACTTCTGAATCAGAAACACTTTATCTATCAATTCACAGGGGAAAAATTTGAGAGAGCGCAATTGTAACAGGCTGTATGCACTGTTGGAGCATGTGCTCTGTAAACTTTCAGTTTGTGTTGGTTTTGGTGACCCCTGTGAACAAAGTGGCACCTTCTATCTCTTTGCTGATTTTTATCCTGCTCATATAAGTACTTTTCTTTGTTTTAATACAAACCTCATCCGTCTTTAATCAATGGAATATGTCACTCATTGTGAATCTTAGGAATGAAAAATAAGAACAAGGAAGACTGTTTGGCAGCAATCTGGTCATTATTTCATCTCAAACCTATACCAGCATCAATGGTTTCAAGACATTAATTAATAACAATAAAGAAGGACTCAATCATGTCCCTGATGATAATGTTTGCTTAAAAAGTCCATAAAAGAGGCATCAGTGATAATTTTCAGTCTGTGTCATGACCGGTAGAAAATAACTTATTTCATGTCTTTAAAAGTACTTCTATATCTTTCTTTGTACAGATAGTATTTTTAATTTTATTTAGAATTTTTGGATTTGTGTTTAGGTTTATATATTTATTGCCCTTACTGTCTTCTTGTGTCCTTACAGTCTTGTTGTTAAGTATCAGTGTTCCATTCCCCACGTCAAATTCCTTTTGTGTGCGAGCTCAACTGGCAATAAAGCTTTCTTGAATCTTGAATTTTGAATCTTGAATCTTGAATCTTGAATTTTGACCAGTAGAAAATAAACCCACACAAAAGCTTAAACATTGTTAATAATAAATGCAATAATAATGGGATAAAACATTAAGCCTGTATCAGTTCTTGTTCTGTATAATACGGTGGCCCTTAAGGACAAAATACATTTGCAAAAGATGAAACACTTTTACAAAGCTGGAGACAAATTTAAAAACGACGGAACACTTTTACCATTTCTGAACCAAATTAACGTTTCATTTTTACGGAAAGGGAATGTACCAAATACTGGAAGTGATCCGGAAGTGATCACTATGTTCACAAGAACATACACTGTAAGCTCAACAAAGTATCCACAAAGACATCAACACTCAGACAAAGTTGTATCATTCAGTGAGGCCTTTTGTTCAGGCTTGCTATAACTGCAGGGATCAGGCTCTTGCCAAGGCGAGCTCTTCTGCACCTCAGTGCTCTGTACCTGCGTCCTGAGGGGAGTGGGATGAGGTGGGTGTTTAGTCGATGTGTGATATCCTGTTCGATTGAGGTTGCGATGCATATGATGGCCCTGTTGTTTAAGTCTGTGAGGTTTGGTGTGGGGAGACCGATTATTTTAGAAGCTGTGGTGGTTATGCATGTGAGTTTGGCCTTGTTTTTAACAGATAGCATGATGTAGAAGCAGGTGGAGCAGTACAGGAGGATGGATTGAGTCATTCATCATCCTGTACTGCTCCACCTGCTTCTACCACAGCCAAAACGAATTTACTTTTAAGGAAATAGATTTACAAAAGATTAAACACTTTTACAAAGTTGGAGACAAATTTACATTTTTTAAAATATTTTTACATTTTATAAAACAAAATTACATCAGCAAAACACTTTTACCAAGGCCAAATCAAATTTAATTTAAGGAAACAGATTTACAAAAGATGAAACACTTTTACAAAGTTGGAGACAATTTTACAAACGATGGAACACTTTAACTGTTGAGTCTGACTCCTTTTAGCCTGACCCTGCTTAAACATGAGGCTATCTGGTCTGAGGCCGTTTCATCTGAATTCTGACACATGAAGAAGGTTTTGTGGAGATATGACAGAGCTTTTCCGGAGACATGATGCTTTTTCATCTGAGGTCTGACACCTCTCTCTGAGACCCGAGGATGTCCTAATATGTAAACTATGTCCATCTCCGTTTGGATTCTCTCCATCAAAACAAACTAAATGACCCCTCACTCGATCACTTCCGGATCACTTCCAGTATTTGGTACATTCCCTTTCAGTAAAAATAAAACGTTAATTTGTTTCAAAAATGGTAAAAGTATTCCGTCGTTTTTAAATTTGTCTCCAACTTTGTAAAAGTGTTTCATCTTTTGTAAATGTATTTTGTCCTTCAGGGCCACCGTATTATACAGAACAAGAACTGATACAGGCTTAATGTTTTATCCCATTATTATTGCATTTATTATTAACAATATTTAAGCTTTTGTGAGGGTTTATTTTCTACTGGTCAAGACTCAAGATTCAAGATTCAAGATTCAAGATTCAAAATTCAAAATTCAAAATTCAAAATTCAAAATTCAAGAAAGCTTTATTGCCAGTTGAACTCGCACACAAAAGGAATTTGACGTGGGGAATGGAACACTGATACTTAACAACAAGACTGTAAGGACACAAGAAGACAGTAAGGGCAATGAATATATTAACCTAAACACAAATTCTAAAATTCTAAATAAAAATACTATCTGTACAAAGAAAGGTAAAAAAGTACTTTTAAAGACATGAAATAAGTTAAATTAGCCTAAGCCAGAGTGCACATGTAGTAGATGAATATAATAAGGAAATATGTTATGGAATCATTTACAATAGTGCACATGGTTATGAGGTATTGCACCGGAATCCAAGTATTGCATTCTGTAACTGTCTTAAAGCCACTATCAGTTCAAGTCGACTAGTTTCGTCCCCCGACCTGCTCGGGCTGTATTTTATGAAGCATTAACATAAACTCTACCACTCTTCCCCTGTCCGTTCTCTCCCTACCCAGGAGCCTGATACCGGGGGAGGAGTTTGCGTTGTTGGGACCCACAAAACTTTTGCGTGTGCGCGTGTTTTTTCGACGCCACGCCTCTGTGCGTTTTCCTCCGCGCGCTGATTTCATTCCAAACTCTCATACCTGGCATTCCGCCTTTTTTCTGTCAAACTCGATTGTTTTTAGCCAAGGAAATACTCAGTATTCCGAGTCAATCTGCCACAAGAAGCCAAGAAACAACGAGAGGAGAAGTGTGCCTGAGGAGAGAAAGCAGGAGAGCCATTGTGAGGTGAGTGCGCTCTCAGATACTTTCTTTGTTGTGTGTGCTGCAACTTTTACGCAGCTGCTTGAAGTTTTGGGATATTTGGCATATTTTGCATTTTCCCGCGGCCGCTTCGCTGATTCAGAACTTCTCTTATTTAGCCGTGGTTCCTCTAATATGTAGTCCACCTCTGTGTTGCTGTAACAAAGACTTTGTGGTCCTCACTCGGTCTTAGTTTGGAGTTTGTTGGGGTATTATTAGCACGCGAGCTAACCCACTAGCATGCCAGCTCGAGTGTGTTTGGGGACTCTTCTTATCCACTCACGGAAATGAAGAGTTTAAAAACACTTCAAACACTTCAAAGATACTGTATAGTAGTTTAACAACCGCGTGGGTTAGTTACATCTTAAGTTTTTTCAACTTCGGATCTGACTGAGACAGATTTTGCTAACTCACAGGGAGCTAAACTTGCTCCCAGCAGCTGAACGTGATTTTCCCTCTTAACATTTCCAGCGCCTCGCAGATTCATTTCTTGTTACTGTGAAAGTGTCACCAACGTGTGCGACTGGTCTTACTGGTTGAACAGACAGTGAAAAGACAGATAACACCCTTCTTGGTCTCCAGCACAACTTTCCTGATCCTTTCCTGGTTTATCAGATTGGTGTAAGACGAGGCATACATTAAGTCCTAAAATCAACAAAGCTCTGCAGTAGTAGTGGATTTAGTAGTGACCTTATTAAGTGTCAATGGGAGGTATATACTGTGATGATATATTCCTTGGTTAATTGTAATGTCATTGCTGCTTCCATTGAAGCAGAAGGCAGCCTGTAATGTGCATGTGTTTGCTGAGCTCATAGCTTTATTTAGCTCAATGCTTCACTGGCTCCTCACTACACTAAACACCTGACCTTAAGGCCTCAAGGGAACTACATTGAAGCTCCTGCCTGCCTGCAGTGCATTATATCCGACCTCTACATCCCTCATTTGGGGGGGAAATCATAAAGCTGCTATCATTCAGTGTCTCCGTAGCATGATTTCTCATATCTGAGTGGTAGTCAGTACTCTCACTTGATAAAAAGCTATACCAGACACAACTAGATATTGGGTTGCAGTCTTAGACTGTTTATGAAAATAGACTGGATGTGAGCTGTTTTGCTTTAAAGCCGAAATATGTAGAGCTCCCTCTGCTGACTGGCTGCAGTATAGGTCACTACACACTGCCTCTACAATTTTAACAGAGGAAAAAAAGATCAAGCGGCAACCTCCGGTCTCAAACTATGAAGCTGATATGGAAGTGTTATAAACTGCAATTCATCGAGAATCCGCTTGAGGCTGGCTGCAGAAACACCTGAAAACACATAGACACCAATTTAAAAAAAGACGATCTTTACAGCATTAATAAACATGTTTACAGCCTGGTTCAAAAACGGCTTGGCCCTACGTAGCTAATTCCTCTATCAGCACACACTATATGGGGGGTGGATTTTTTCTAACGCGACAGTTCAGAAGATATTAAGATTACAAGTGTTTTGCCCAAATAAGGACAAGACTGACGTGACTCCCAGACGGGAACACATAGCTATTGGCTAGGAGGCTCACACGCCGCCTCTTTACGTCACACTCTGCCTGGTTGAGTTCAGCATTTCCAATATGGCTGCCGCCATCGATTGGCTTCAAAACAGCTCTTCAGGAACAGATGGGTGAAGTCACAGATACTACGTTCATTATTTATACAGTCTATGGTTGCAGCCGTAGACTGTTTATGAAAATAGACTAGATATGAGCTATTTGCTTTAAAGCCAAAAGGTGTTGAGCTCCCTCTGCTGACTGGCTTCAGTATAGGTCATTACACACAGCATTTACAATTTTAACAGAGGGAAAAGAGACCAAACTAAAAAAAAACAACATAAATGACAATTTTTTTTCTCAAACATGGTTTCTTTCTGTAAAGTTATTTTTTTTTTACTATACTGATTTATGTCTTAAGGCAGGTACACACTACAGGATAATCGGCCTGATTTTTGTCCTGATCTCCCCCTTACGATGAAAGCCAGCAAAGCCCTGATTGTCTGATGTTTGCAAACAACATCGTGTCTGATTTTCCTGTGGTGTGGGGTGTGTTAAGAGTGATTCTGTCCGGTCGGAGCTGCTCGGATGGCCTCGGAAGGAGAGATCGTAAATAATGGACGTTTAATATTTGCGACTAGAAATCCTGTAGTGTGTGGGATGCTCCAAGAGGAGCCAAGCACGCACAGTGTGTAATGTCAGGTGTACCGAAGCAAAAGCCAATCAAGACGCAAGCTGACTCAGCTGACTGACGGAAGAGGAAGTAAAAACAATCAAGAACAGGGCACCGGCAAAAACTCACCACTGTAATGATATGCATACAGCCTACATTCCCGCCGTCTCCATGACTTTTTCCATTATCATTTTTTTTCTTTTTTGTGTGTTTTCGGAAAGTAAGAGGCCAATAACAATCATCATTGCTTCTTCCTGTTCACCCGCCATGTTTGTTTACACCAAAGTCGCGTTTTACTACACGAGATTTGGAATATTGAGCGTGAAGAAGCTGATACTCTGCTGAAGAATCAGTTAGTGTGTGGTGTTCTCCGTAGTGCACACCATACACTATAAGAGCAGAAAAGAGAGCTCTTGTGTGATCTGTCTTTTGTTATCATCAAGTGTGTGGTCTATAAATGTGTGAAAGTTTGAAGAATCCTGTAATGTGTGCCAGGCATTAGATTTCTTTTTCTAACAAGTTTAGTTTTAACTAGTTATTCAATTGTATAAAGAGCAGTTGTGACATCCTGATTGACAGCTCTGTTGACGGCTCCTGCCACATTCTGTACCGGCTGAGTAGAGGAGGGATGATGAGAGAAAACGTAACAAACTAACACAAGAGTCATTGAACTTTCCAAAGCTTTAAGTGTCTGCGTCAAAACAAAAATCTGATCTGCTCTGAACAGTTCCAGGTATGACGTCAGTCCTGTGACACTACCAGCCAGGTTCAGCTCATGCCTTGGTTGCACGAGCGTGACATGTCAGCGCCCATGGAGGCAGTCTTTTATCAGTTCAAAGCCCAATGGGTTGAAATTAAGTGATGTTCATTAAATATAGAGTCAATGGTTGCTACCAGGCAAATAAGAAGTTCCTTACATGAGCTTTAAGAAATCAAATTAAAGTCAACCCTACTCAAAGATATTTTCAAAATCAGCCTGACCGAATATATTCTTAAGGTAACATTATTAATGAGCTGAAGCTTTAAGTCAACTCTTCATTACAGATTTATCCTTTATTTAGTGTTTTGTAATGGAACATTGATTACACGGTTCTTAATGTAAAAAAAGAAGACAAAGATTCTGAGTGCGTGTACAGAGCTGCCATGGTAGTTCTGGTAGGATTACGGTTCCATTATTCGTACTGGTGTCTACCAGAACTATTGATACTGAAGGCTGTTCAGCTTTATTGCTTCACTTTTCCCCTTTGGTTACTTATGGCAGAAGCACAGTTCATCAGCAGAGATTGAAAGTGGGAAGGCACTGTGCAGAGTGTGTCCAATAAGCCCACCACAGCAGGGGAAGCTGTGCAACCACACTGATCCCCTGCGGTTTCTCTGTGGCCGGGGCCATGGTAGCCTCACTCTGGAAAACATTACACACCAGGCAGCATTCATGTTGCATATGTGTGCCTGTGTTTGAGGAGACTTGGAGGATCCTCAACAATAACAAAAGAATGTCTAATTTCCTCATTCAAGCAAAACTGCCAGCTTCAAGGAAGGTAACATGGCAGAAGGACAACAATTAAACTTGTTCTCCTGGATGATGAACACAAGGAAATGACTTGCTGGTTTCAGTATTGCTGACTATGGTCGACATCTTCCATCTACCAGTATTTAATCAAAGTAGCCAGACCAGCTGGTAGTGTCTTCAGTGACCTTGATCGGTTATAAATTTACAAGCTCTTAATGTTTTGACATCTTTCTTGTCAAGTCTTTAACCCTGAATACCTCAGCTATTAATATACCCCGTACCAGAGGAAACCGTAAACAACTTCAGATGAAACCGATCTCGCTCCCGGTGAAGTGTGGAGACATTTTGAGTTCAAGAAATCTGTCACCATTCTCGGCAGGTGAACAGTTAGTTTTGATCTTGCTCTCCCTTCAGAATGTACCTGATTTATATTTTCTTGACTCCTGTCATAGCGACCATAAATCAAAGTTACACCAACCGTTTTCAATTCAGCAAGCATGTACATGTTAAGAACATCAGTTGGATTCAACAATATTCTAAAGGTGCATTTCGACCAAGAGTTCCGGGCTCTTTCAGCCCCCAGAACTACTTTCCCCGTAACTAAAAGGTTCCTGTGCCCCCATTGTTGTCTGCGTTTCGACCGCGGGCTGAAGTCCCGGGTAGATTGTGCAAATCAGGCCAGTGACGTATGGAGAAAAAATTATATTAAATAATATTTTAAAATCTTAATTAAAAAACTAAACTAGTATGCATTCCCAGGAACTCCCTCTGTGTTTGAACAACTGTGTAAACTCCACAAACACTGTTACGTTCAACCGAAAGTCCCAGGACCTTTGAAAAGTACTACCCCCCAAGCAGGGGCTTTTCAGGGGGGAGATTATCTACCCCTGAAATGAATTTAGATCCTGGTTCCTCTGGTCGAAACGCACGTAGTTCGGGGGTAAAGTTCCTGCGGTCGAAAAAGCACAAGACAAACATAGAAATAGGTCTCAATTATCACATTTGTGTGAGCAATGGCAGCATGGCACTTAATGACCTGCTCACTATCACAGTGAGAAGCCAATTGTTATGATCTTTTTCTCTAGGTTGCCAGAAAGTTATCCCATTATCACAAGAAAACAAGGTTTGTGATCTTTTGATTGTCAGATAAATTAACCCGATGTAAGGGGGACAAACAGCTTTGTTATCCTGAAATTACAAGGTGGAGAAGTAGAGATCTCAAGAACAAGAAATCACTCATCATCATAGGAAAACAGAGGGAATGAAATGTGTGGATGCAGGTGCCGCTTAGGCTTCACGCCGGGGATTTGTCACCACATCATGTATCTTCATCTTCAAGCAAAGGGAATGAATAGAACTCCAGTAGCTGACGTCATGCCGTTCCCGACGTACCAAATCACAACACAAGTACAGCACGCTGCGAGAATTCAAAATTGCCTGACAGTCGGCAGAAATGGGCGAAAGTATGAAAACAAAACCTCACATGCAATACAAAAATTTCCATCGGCCACTGGCGGGTGTGTGTTTTTGTTTTACACTCAAAACAAATTTTTTACCCGCCATTGGAGCTTATCGGGTGTTAATTTTACGCCCTGCGCTTAGGGTTTCCATATGTCAAACCAACACTAAAGGCATTTTTGAACATAAAATGCCAACATAAAGATCTTGTGCAGATGTAAGGATCATTTATTTAAAATGAATATGAAGCATTAACGTTTAGCCCATTCCCTCTTTTATTTCAACTAACACCATAAAGTGCTGTTGTCTTTCTGAAACCTCAATGTTTCAACTGAGCTAATGTAACCATGAGCTTGGGTTGAAAATTCATGCTAGAGTAAGCTCAGGACCATAACTGTGCACTTAGATTTTTTAGCTAATATGATATCTTAACTAGCATTAGTTTCTGCTCGCTACTCTGCTCCTTAACAAACAGAATGCAGGATGGTGTTTGATTTGTCATTACTCCCTTGAAAATGTTCTGGAGTGACTTGTCAAGGTTTCATTTGCATGGTGCATGGAGTATAGACTGTATAGATAATGGACGTAGTATCCGTGACATCACCCATCTGTTCCTGAGCGCTGTTGAAGCCAATCGACGGTGACAGCCATTTTGGAAAAGCAGAACTCAACCAGGCATAGTGTGACGTAAAGAGGCGGAGTTTGAGCCTCCTAGCCAACAGCGATGTGTTCCCATACGGGAGTCACGTCAGTCATGTCCTTATTTGGGCAAAAACTTGTAATCTTAATATCTTCTGAACCATCTCATTGGAAAAAAAATCACCCCCCGTACAGTGTGTGCCGATAGAGTAATTAGCTATGTAGAGCCAAGCCGTTTTTTGAACCAGGCTGTAAACATGTTTATTAATGCTGCAAAGATCGTCTTTTTGAAATTGGTGTGTATGTGGTTTCTGTTTTTTCTGCAGACCGGAGGTTGCCGCTTGGCATGGACTTATGTTAGCCCAGTCCTCAAAATTGGCTTATCAGAATATATCTAACTTCTCTATTAGCACTATTGACAGTAATAACTTCAGTCATGTCAATCAGAACACTATTTGACTAACACTACGGAGATGGAGCAGTCAGATGATCGCTACAGCCTGTCCAAAAAAAAAAAAAAGCGATTTTGGTTTGAATAGCTCTTCTCTCTAACCTCACACACTTTTTTATAGCTTATTAGTTTTAATATTAAGATTATGAGTTCTGCATAATTAAGAGGCAAGGCTGATTTGATTCACAGGCAAGCACACTGTATCTGTTAGAAGGAGGCTAAAGGCCTGCCTCAACTGCCCCACTATGTCTGTAGTTAAGTTGACCTAAAGTTAGGTTGAGTTAGCATCTCCAACATGGCGTCCACCAACAATAGGCGTTAAAACTCCACTACAGAAACCAAGTGCTGTCACTGAGGGTACGTCCATGTATAATACAACCTTTGATTATTTTGGAGATAATCTTTGATGTTTTATGGATACGAGTGAGAAATTAAATTGGAGGTAAAAAAAATTTGGCAGGTTAAACCTGTTGCAGGCTCACAATTACTATCACACTCAAAGTAAAAAAAAAAAATTCCCTCGTGTGAAGCACTACACGGGGAATTCCACTTCATTTGGAAAATACTTTTTTTTTTACCTGCATGAACACTCTGAGTTTGTAAATGTTGACTTAATGGATGATGTAAGGCAGTACCATGTTTCCAAAACATCCAGTGGACAGCTGCATTCATTTCTATAACATTGCTGATTGGGTTGCTTTTCTGTCTAAATTGAACAGCTATCAAAACAAACACTCCTCTCTGCCTCCAAGTGATGTGTGTTTTAGTTTGATGCATTTTTAATGTGGAAGAAATTTGGGTTTAGGACCAGCTTTATTTGTTCCCCCTCTGGTGTCCTGCTAACAATGTATTTTTACTTCAATGATTGATGATTTATATACTTTAGAGGTAAAAATGTACCTCTACCTCCAGTAGGTGGTAACCTATCTTTAGGGTCTGTTTGAAAACACAAACAAGTAGGTAAAGCAGTGGGATGTTGTGATTTCTTATAAATATCCCCCCTGTGTGTTTTAGGTGTTGTGGCAGGAGCCGTCACCATTGCGTCGGAGTGGAGTTGCCGTGGCAGCCCTGATGGGGCGCAGGAGGAGAGCGGTGATGGGGAAGGGCTGGCAGACGGAGCCGACCGTGGATTGGACGGTGACCCAGAGGGAGTGTGGAGTCCAGACATTGAGCAAAGCTTTCAGGAAGCTTTGGCGATCTACCCTCCCTGTGGAAGGAGGAAGATCATACTATCAGACGAGGGGAAGATGTATGGTGAGGAAAAGCACACTTCAATCCCGACAGTATGAATGTGATCTCAGCTCTTGTGCACACATCAAATTCATAGAACAATCGTAGTGTCCTTTTTGTGTGAAACATACCTGCTGAGAGGCTTAACTCATGAAATGAAAACATTTGAAGAGATGTCATCACTCAACAAAACTTTCAGTGCCAGAATTTTAATTTAAAAAAATTCCATCTATCTCAAGAGCTTTGACCTACATATATGTTTTTAAAATAACAAGGTTTCAGAAGTTTTACTTTTCAAATTGTGGGCAACAAGTATTTAGGCCACAGACGCAGATCAGTCTGTTTTTGTCTGAAGCACTTACTCTGAAGGGGAAACCTTCAACTTGTCGTAACCACCTGCTTTACTGCATTTTCGTTTTTTCTCTTTACTCTGAAGTCTGGCTCACTTTAAAATTATAACACACTGATCTTGATCTAATTTCTGTAATATAATCTTTATAATCTATGAAATAATAAATAGATAATTGTTTTTATTTCTTGTGTTTTAACCATAGACTGTATAAATAATGGATGTAGAATCTGTGACGTCACCCATCTGTTCCTGAGCACTGTTTTGAAGCCAATCGTCGGCAGCAGCCATATTGGAAATGCTGAACTTAACCAGGCATAGTGTGACGTAAAGAGGCGGAGTTTGAGCCTCCTAGCCAACAGCTATGTGTTCCCATATGGGAGTCAAGTCAGTCATGTCCTTATTTGGGTAAAAACTCGTAATCTTAATATCTTCTGAACCGTCGCGTTAGAAAAAAAATTCACCCCCCCCGTACAGTGTGTGCCGATAATTAGTAATTAGCTACGTAGAGCCAAGCCGTTTTTTGAACCAGGCTGTAAACATGTTTATTAATGCTGCAAAGATCGTCTTTTTCCCATTCATGTCTATGTGGTTTCCGGGTTTTCTGCAGCCAGCCTCAAGCGGATTCTCGATGAACTGCAGTTTTTAACACTTCCGCAAGGGCTTCATAGTTTGAGACCGGAGGTTGCCGCTTGGTTTTAACTCGCGTAAGGCCTTTGTGTTTGTAGAATCCATGTCTGCATCCAGCACATGACATAGAGTAAAAACAGCTTCTGCTTTATATCTGTTTTGCTCTCCTTTGTTTTTTACATTGGAACTTTGGAACCTTCAGGGGTATTGATTGGTCCTCTACAGACCTGAGGAAATGCACCAGCTGATTTCTTGCAGGTATTTTGGGAGTGGGCTATTTGGCTTTGAGGTCAAAGGGCAGCCATTAGTGACAGGGTCAAAGGGTACAGTAGGTTGATATTTAAGTCAAGGAGAAAACAGCACTCATATAAAGAGCGTACTTGATTTCTCTTTCCCCCGGGCACTAATTAGTGACAGACTAGTTCTTATTGGTCTGTAGGACCAGACTGCCTACTTAGTTTTTCCTTTTTTTAAATATTTGTTCAAGATGCGGCTGGGAAGTAAAGCTTTGATGTTTGTTGACCGTTTCATTCTGCCTTATTGGAGTCCTTGGCTGGCATCCAACATTCCAAGCATTTTTTCTCTTACCGAGTTGGCATTCCTGCCTGCAGCAGCCTGTGTCATGCATGTGGGAGTGTGTGTTGTGAGGGAAACAGGATATGTGATCCTGTGAAACAGACAGGGAAAGTTTAGTTCATCATTGTGGCATTTTGTCCTTTTGTGGAAGTGTGGGGCTCGCTGTGTTCACCACCCCAACTTCCCACTCATTAGATAAGAATAGTCCCATTGTGGGGCTGGGATTTCAGCAGGGGATCCCTGGTATGCAGCAGAGATCTTTATTACTCACAAGTGTTCCACCATGATGATTTAGTCCTGCTACCCTGGCTAATCTTTGGACTATTCGTGATGTTTACGTGGGACATCATTTATATAAAAATCTCTTATGCCAATCTGGAGAAGAGCATGAAAATTAAATAGGGGTTAAGTTAAGAGTATCAGTGGGGGAACTCCCACTATTATAAAAAGTTGACTTTAGATCCCACATTAGCGGGTAATGGAAAACAACACTGACATTAAGAACATAATTCCCACACCATATGCTGTTGGTTTTTAAATATATGATTAATTATACATACACATTTGTTCTGTTATAAATAGAAAAATCAGTTTATTTTACCAATTGTGAGACAAGGATGTGAGTCTTCTGGATATTTCCAGAATTCATGATTTTCCAACCTGAGAAGTAAAACCGTGGGACTTTAAATATCCATGATGATGATGATGCAAGTTGGTCTTCATAGCAAACTCAACCTTCCAGTTCTAAATGGACAGCAGTGAGCCGTCCTGGCTGTTTGGTTTCATTGACTGAACTGTCAGTGTAGTCCTACCCCCAAGTGACGTAACAAGCATCTGTTAGCGTCTGAGTGATAACGACAGGTATGTGTTGAAGTTGTGTTGACATTTTGATGGATGTTGTGTTTTTCGTAAAAGCAGCTGCCACTTTTGGTGTCGCCAAAGTCCACACATGTAATTTTCCAGTTAAAAACGGCTATACAGCTAAACTATCATGATGTTGGTATTCATATTTGTACATAAAGACTTGAGTATACACAACTGGCAACAGCAGAGCAGCTCTCTCTCTCGTCCTCTCTTTCTCCCTCTCCTCTATTTGCAGACTGCATGCAGTCAACAGTTGGTTCCTATAGTAACAGGAGCACACTGTGTGTCATTGAAACTTTCTTTGAACGCTTGATTTTACTGCAGTGTTATAGTACGGTCTAAAGAAACACAGGCTAGGCTCTAATAAGCTTTACTGCACACGATTTAAATAACAGTACTTTTTTAGACCAAACTACATATATACTGAATTGTTAAAAGCCATGTTACTACAACTGTGCTGACATTGTGCTTAGAAAAGCCTGATTGTTGTAAATTAGATCAAACAAATATAACAAAAAAATACAAAGAGGAAAAAAGAGAACATAAACGCCAAAGACAAAAATGATTACATGAGATTGCATAGAAGGCATTTACTTCATAGATGGAGTTAAGGAAGCAGGTGTTGTTTCACTTAAACAGAACTTGTATAACTTGTAGATCATATATTTTTGCAGTTAACATTTTGTAAGTGCAACCTGCTCTGCAATCCTTATATCTTCCTACTTCTTTGTCCTTTGCTACGGTGGCCCTGAAGTGCCTATCACTACGACAAATCAGAAAACACAACGGCAAATCAGAAAACACAACGGCAAATCAGAAAACACAACGCCAAATCAGAAAACACAACGGCAAATCAGAAAACACGCTGGCGGCACTCATAAGGCGTTTTTCGACCGGAGGAACTTTACCCCTGAAATACGTGCGTTTCAACCAGTGGAACTAGGGTCTAAATTTAGTTCAGGGGTAGGTTATCTCCCCCTAAAAATCCCCTGCTAGGGGGGTAGTACTTTTCAAAAAGCCCTGGGGCTTTTTGGGGGCAGGGCCTGCAATGCTGAACGTGTCTGATTGATAGCTTACCTGCAGTGTTTTTATTCTGCCCGCCGTTCACAATAACATCACACACACATCTGTGATTCACTTGATTTCTCTTTCTTTCATTTTTTTTTTATTTGTTCTATCTTTTTTTATGTGTGTGTACTTTTCAAAAGAAGAAGCTGTGATTCACTTGATTTAGCAGCTTTTAAAAGTAGTGTTCTCTAAACCCACCGTGAATGCATCTCTCCCGGTGTTACGGTTTTAAAAGTGACCCTGTAAACTTGAGACCTTCAGCTGAATGTAACAGTGTTTTTTGGAGTTTGAACATCTGTTGAAACACAGGGAGTTTTAAGATTCAAAATCCTCATCAGATATTTAATGATCGTTTAAAGACGTTTATGAGGGATGCATCCGGCTGAAAGTCGTCAGTTAACAGGGTCGTTGTTTAAACCAAAACACTGGTGATCTCTGCCGCAGCTTTTTGAGTTAAAAGGTGTTTTAAAGCCGCGTTGAAACGTCTTTGCTACTCGCGCTTATCTCCTTTCACGTGTTGATTCAGTGAATCTATCTGTGATGAAATATAGAACGATCTAAAACAGCGCAAGCTGAGTCTCTTCATGCTAACAGGTTAACTGTTGTGTTGCTCATAATGATACCTGCCTGTCCATCTGCTTCTATGGTGCCATCTGTGATGAATGGCATTCATCTTTGTTTTACTGCCCTCTACTGGTCTGGTGGTGTGGTGCATTTACTTTTTATTTTCCCCATACGTCACTGGACTGATTTGCACAATCTACCCGGGACTTCAGCCCGCGGTTGAAACCCAGACAACAATGGGGGGCACAGGAACCTTTTAGTTAAGGGTAAAGTAGTTCTGGGGGCTGAAAGACCCCAGATCTCTTGGTCGAAATGCACCTTAAAACAGAACTTGTATAACTTGTAGATCATATATTTGTGCAGTTAAAATTTTGTAAGTGCCGCGACCTGCTCTGCTCTCTGTATATCTTCCTGCTTCTTTGGCCTTTGCCAATCACATCCATGATAAAAATGAAAGTATCTCAAATTACATACTATATCTACACTTGATCACACTGTCTGAAAGGAATGCTGACATACATCATCATCCTTTAAAAAAAACACAGTGGCACACAGCCTCTGACTGAAATGTTAAAAGGTGTAGTTACGCTGAAACATGCTTACTCCCTAAAATCCACTGCTACTACTGAAGTCCAGAAGCAGTCTCTGCTGCCTGTGCTCTCAGTCATTGTTACTACCATGATGTCACCCTGGATTATGTTGTCAAGCATGTATTCCCAAATAAGGCTGATCAGCAGACAGATCACTTGCTCTAGCACTCACAGGGTGACGCAGATAAAACAGAGGCTGCTTGTTTTATTAATGATGTTTTAGTGTCGTGTTGGTGTTGGAAGTAGCGGGTATTCCTATTTATGGATGAGATTAATTCAAACCTGGTCCGAGACCATCTTCTACAGATTGTAAATCTTGGAAAGACCTCCTCACATTCTGTTGCAGCACAGGCTAACATTGCTTTTAAGTGAAATATGCTTCAGATTTGCAGGGAGCATGGCCCATAGCATAACTGTCAGATGATATTGTGGTAGTACTGTCTTGCAGTGTCGGTGTTTCTTTTTACCTTGTCAGAGTGGAAATTATACACAGCAAACAAAACAGAAGTTGACGTCTGAGGAAAGAGCATTTGGCTGTATGTGGACCAGCATTAGACCACAGGAAAGCCCATGTGTCCTGTTTGGGGAATTGGAGCAGACTGCTATGTCTGAGTCAGCCCCTTCTGCTGATTTTGGGCAATTCTGTGTTCTGGTAAATCCAAAGAACTGATGTGACTCAGTCTGACGTGACCTAAACCCCTGCAGCATCACACCACTTCCCAGAAAACAAAGATGGCGAGATGGTGATGATGTTAGCACATGTGTTTAAATGATTTATTGATACCAACTGTATGAGGCTTCATTTAGTCAACTTTTATCTTTAGCCTCTTTCTGATTCTGACGTCTCCTGCTGCTCACTGTTAATGATTACAAACAGTCAGATCATCAGGTGGGGGTTGGGTCTGGGAGGGCAGGAGAAAGATGACCAGGCAGTCTGTCATGAATAATGACCACTAGTTAGAAGGATGTAACTGTCTAAAGACAGCTTTTGGAGATCTATGGTCAAAAAGTGTATCCAAATCTAAGTCTGGCCACATTTTTTCACGTTTTATATATTTTCAAATACAAAGGGTTAAACCTGGGGTTGGTAGTCAGATTAAGATACACTTTTTGTTATACTGGTTAAAATGATCTTTATGTCCTGATGGCAAGCAATACATAATGTGTTCTTAAAAAAGAGCAGGACCACACCAACCAACAAAGCAACAATAAATGTTTGAATGAATGAAAAACTTCTCCTCTTGTCTCTCCTCTCTCCCGCTCGCACACTCTCTCACACCTCTGCCCCTTCCTGATGCCTTCACTACCTGTCAACACTATAGGAATTAAGAACATCTAGTCCTGAGTCCTAAGGATATGCTACATTTAAATTTATGCTAGTTTTCCACAACTACCAACCCCAGCTTTAATGCTATAGATTTCAGAGCATGATTGATATTCATTTTTGAAGCAATATGAAACTGCATTATTCAAGACATCATAACAGATTTTATATTAAACTCTAGCCAGTAACTGTTTTAGATTTGATATGACGTCAAACAATGTGTATTGTGAGAAGTTCCCTCGCTCCAGTCATTTTCCTTTTAGTTCCACTTGTTTCCATGAAATATATTGGTGTTTCATGGTGTTATGCAAGCCTTTTTTTTCTAAACATCTTTAATTTCAAAGAAGTGGATGAATGACTTTTAACAGCCCTGGTTTGTTGACAGTTTGGTAACAGCTACATTACTTTCAAGCTCATTTACCAGACATTTGAACACAGTTTTAAACATTAGGAGCTCTGATGGTCAAAAAGGCAATATAATCCTAATTGCATTCAAATTTTTCCAGTTAGTTACCAATACAGAAGCATTTGTTCCATGATAGATAATTATAAAGAGGGGAGGGTCGGCTGAAACAGGAAGGAACCTCTGTGGATAGTCAAGTTAGAGTCAAAGCAATGTTTGTTTTTTTCCGGTGATGTTTAGAAAAAGTTACTCCTGTCTACCACCCACTGTATAGTTATGGGTGTGTACAGAAAAGCTGGTTAGAGCTTTAGCTGCTTCCACTGCTCAATAATGGATGCAAACCCATTTTTAAACCTTAGTTTTTATTTCTGTAACTACAAACTTTAAAGTTTAGAGTTTTATTGAAGTTTCGTAACAAATTTTACTTTCTTTATTTCTTGATCTTAGATTTTAAAATATTTCATGTTTCCATGACTGTTTGTTTAATGTCATATTTTAAATTGGATATTTTCTGACAAGGTATGGTGTTATGGAATTAACCTGATTTTGGATCTACAATTAAATGTTGGGCATACAGGCACCCTGTGGGGGTGTCAAGAGGTCTGAGCCACCTTCGGGCTGCGACTCGACAAGACAAGATTCAATGTATGAGTCTTAATCATTGGGAAGAAGTTCTGAGATTAATTGAATGATTAAAGGTTCATTTCGGTTAAGACGAGATCAGTTGTGATTCTGTGTCCGGCGAAAGTAAGACTCTGCAAGTTATGGACTTCAGAGCAGCAAAGGGGGCTGATAATGTAGAATAATCCCTCCTAATTTAAATAAATAATAAGACCCAACACTATTTACTATGTAAGTCAAGTTACAAAAGTACACAGAGAGAGAATAGATAAAACATTTACATTTTATATGCGGCCAGTTATGTTCGAAGTGTTTGCTGTGTGTTTTTGTTGACTGTTACTGTTCTGGTTTTTGTTTTTAACTCTGTAAAGCACTTTGAATTGCTCTTTGTATGAATGGTGCTTTATAAATAAACTTGCCTTGCCTTTCAGCTATAAAGCAAATTATTGAATATGTAAGTAACGTTAGAAAAGGCTGTGAAACTGTTGCAATTTATTCGGACAGTGCAAAGACACAAGAAAACATGCTTTACATGCCAGTGTTTGTCTCAAAGTGACAGTTCCCCATGTATGTGGCAAGCCAAAATGACTTCACAGTGATGATTGAAGTCTTCTTTTTCTTCTTCTGTTTTAGGTCGAAATGAGCTGATAGCTCGCTACATCAAGCTACGGACAGGGAAGACGCGCACACGTAAACAGGTATGTGTTATTGAAAACTACACTGTTGAAATGTGTTTCATGTAAAGGGATTTGTTTAGTGCACCTTACCTATATTCTAATGTTTTATAATTATTTATATTTAAGTTTAGTTACCTTGTCACAGTGATTTTTAATAGTCTGTGGCCTTTAAAATTGCATAATCAAATTGTGAATGTATGTTTTTCATGGGGCCAATAGGTGTCTAGTCACATTCAGGTTCTGGCACGTAAGAGGGTACGAGAATACCAAACAAGCATCAAGGTGGGTGTCCACTCAGTCATCTCTTTGTTCCCTCTGTAGTCACATCCCCTCTTTCCTTTCCTTTCCTCCTGTCCTCTTTCCTTCATCCTCTCTTTCGTCAGGTCTCTAGTCACCTGCAAGTTTTGGTCAAGAGAAAGTCACGTGAGATTCAGTCTAAGCTGAAGGTACACATGCTTACTGACTTGCTTACAACGCTAGCTGCTTTGCTCTGCATGTGGCCCAAACCTGCCGCCCAGTGTACACTCCAGATGTGTCGGATGTGATTGTGGTGTAATACACGCTTTAGGAAGGAGGAGGGTTTGCATGGCATTGGCAGTACGATTGGTCTGTTTACCAAGTCCAAACACTTGGTGGCAGCAGCCGGGTAAAAGCTTATTTTGTAAGGCAGGAACTCATGTAGAACTAGATTCACTGGTAGATCACCATCCGCCTTGATGCTCAGGATTTGGGAGAGTCAGACATAGAAAGCATCGATACTGAAGATACAGCAGTTACAGAAATAGAGTTGTGGCTCATAAATGCATCTTTAACAACTTCACTAATAACTTAAACAACTAAAATAATAATGTTAGTTCCAGTTATTATAGCACTGGGCACGACCATAAAAAACTATATAGAGATATCCCATTTAGTAGTATGTTACATATATAGATATGTTTTTATTGTATTGATTTATATTAAAGCATAACATGATGAATGAATCAATGAATAAATCATGAAAAAAGCAAGGTCTGCAGCGACCGCAAGTTCACCCACAGGGAACATGAGCACTCTATTTTACTTTTTACCTTGTAAAGCACTTTGGCCAACACTGGTTGTTTTTAAATGTGCTATATAAATAAAGTTGACTTGACTTGACTCTATGACGGATACAAAGTGGCATACATTAATGGGACTGTGCGTACTGATGGCGAGGGATAGTGCAGCAAGTCAGCAAGCCTATAGCAGCAAAACAGGAGGCTGGTCCAAGTCAGTCCAGGAGCCAGCTCTTACTTTAAATTAGGGATGTACAATTTAAGTATTTCCCATGATGGATTTTTGGAAATGTTCACGATCAATTATCGATAAATCATAAAAAATAACATTGTTATTCTCATGTCAAAAACAATGCCAAATACGTTTTTTCCCCCTAAATTATATTCTCTACAGCAACAGAATGCATATAACTATGGTATTGAATAAGGGTACATGTTCAACACTGATTTATCAACGATCAGCCTCATAAAAATATTCTCCGCAGACATAGTCTTATAATGTGAAGGCTCATAATACTAACAGGAACATACTTCAGACTCACAGTGTCCAGTTTTCTGCATACTCATTCTTATTGAGAAAAATAAACTTATGTATTTGATCAGGTGTCAGCCGGGTCATAATCAGTCCAGCAGCAGAAAAGCCCTGATGGCTCTGATGTTGTTAGTCTGCAAATATAACGTACTAGCAATTCCCACCGGTCTGTTGGCTTTGTGTCCAAAGGTGGGGAAATGTCCTGTTTAAAGTTATGATTCTGCTGTTTCACATCAAAACATGCTTTAAACTTAAAACACCTCCCTGATTGCTGAGTGTAATATGAGATCACATGATATTTGTTCCACGTGACGGAAAATTGAAATCAAAAATGTGTTTCGAGTACATTTCTTAAAAATCAATTAATCGATAATCGATTAGTTATGTACATCCCTACTTTAAATGTAATAAAAAAGCTACATTGTAGTTGCTCTTTAAAACACATGGAGTGTTTTCTGCTGCCTGTATCACTTTTAGAGACGAGTGGTACCACAGTTAAACCTGCACTCTATTTGCTCAGTGATATCTCCAGATTGAGCAGTGTTTCTTAGAAGAGAATATAAATCAGCCTTTAATAGATTTTACTAGGAGCCAGTTTTTTGGAGCAGTGTATTTCCCTGTCTTTGTCTGTACTTATGCAGCATATAAGAACCACAGAGTCTTGAAAGACTTGTTAGGGCAGCCCGTTTAAAACAAATTGATACAATGATACACTCAATCGTTGAAGATTTTCCTGATTTTTACAATCTAATGAGGTGAACGGAGAGTCGTAAAACGTGTTTTGAATAAGATTTGACTGATAAATACTGGTCTGGTCTGAAGAAAACTCTGTTTCCTCACATTGCACCTGAAGTTTCTGCTAGCTAGCTATGCTGTATCATTAGTAGGTTTGCAAAGGGTTGGAAAATTTCTGGTAAATTTCCATGGGCAGTTAAGCTGGGCAATTTTGGAAATATTCCAAATTGGAAATTATGGGAATTTATGGGAATTAACTGGGGATTTAATGGAAAGGTGTTTTTTTTTGTTGTTGGTGTTTTTTTTTACCTTTATTTAACCAGGTTGGTCCCATTTGAGATCAAAGATCTCTTTTCCAAGGGAGACCTGGCCAAGACAGTCAGCAGCAAAAAAAAACAAAACACAAGTTACAGACATAGACACACAGAGAACCGAAGTACACGTTACAAGCACAATGTTTGTCGCAAAAAGAGCCATTACCTAGGAGGCATTTGTAAGGAGATACACTAAAAACAACGATATTCTTAAGATTCAGCTTCAAGGTATCATATCCAAGCATAAATATTTGTTTTGTTATAAGCAGACATCCATCCAAAATAATACAATTAAAACCGATGTATCTGTAAGTAGAACTTTATAAAGTGTTAAATATTTTATTGAACAATCAATTCTTTCATTGAAGAACAAAAACATGAATGTTGAGTTAAATACTACTCATCCCCCCGACCCATCACATTCAAAAATTAACAAAAATGCAATCCCAACAAAGTTCCATTCAAAATGTTAAATGAAAAGAGCCCCTCTCACCCCAAAAAAGTCCCATTCAACATGCAAATAAAAAGTGCATGTAGGGGGCGTGGTCTCAATAGCCCTGCAGTAAGCAGTGATGTGATTGAGGAATAGCATAGATATTTAACTGTACTTGAATGAAATCCGGTTGTTCAGGATTATGCTCAACTATATTTTCCCCAACTATATTTAAGTTCCCTATTAAGAGCCAACCTTCAATTTAGTAAATTCCTGTTCTATTCCCGTTTATTCCCATAGATTCCCATTAATTCCCATGGAAAGTTTCCAACCCTAGCCATTAGCAGATGGTGTGTTTCTAAAATGTTTAGAAAATAAATCGAAACAGTGAAGTGCTAATCTCCTAGGTCCTTGTGTCCTTGAGGCATGCTTTGATTGAAGTAACCTATTAGTCTTATAAGGCTGTATTTATAGAGTCTTGCACAAGGTGAAGAGGATTGATGCAAAAAAAAAAAAAAAAAGTAAAGCTGGTGGAACTATGACTAACTTTTGCATGCATGAGTATTCACTGTTACAGTTTACAAGAGGTTCAAGAGGCTGGTGGCTTTGCATGAAATTCAGTAGTCACCTTTGTTGACCTAAGCATGTGCCTGACTCCATTAGTTTACATGAATGCATGCAGACACACAGACATAACAGGAGTATTAAATAACCCCCCCTCCCCGTGGCTAAATTCAGTTTTCTCTTTTAAATGATTTTCTCTTCTCGACGTTCTTGCTCTAAGACATTTCCCTCAGTTCTTTGTATCTTTTCTGTATAAGCTGTTTTCATGTGGTTTTAACTTGCCTTGTAATAATTTTCCCTTAAGGCATAATTTCATATCAAAGATATCTAAGTTATGGCTCTTTCTATTCAGATTACCAGGCCCAGTATATTTCTTGGATAAACTTCAGTACAGGTTATTACAACGTAGCTTGCAGTGTAAGAAACTTTTCAAAAGCTTTGTGTAAGCATGTTTGTCAGAGTAGGTTCTGGGTGTGGTCCCTCCAAAGTGTAAGCCAGGTGTTTTCCCTCAGTACCTAACCGTGAATCAATGACCTGCTTTTGTTTTGAATGTAATGAAGGTAATTAATAATGTGTCTTCTCTGCCATAGGCCATGAACTTGGTAAGTTTTTGGTTATACAACTACAGTTTTCTGCTTCAGGCTTTGTGCTTTGTGGTTGGCTCACATTACTGCTAGTCCACGATGCAGATCTACTGCCAGACCCCAAAAGTTCTGCTGTTGTGTTCATAGTGGCTTTAGTTTAATACTGGTGATGGCTCCCGGTAGCTCTCCTAGCCTGCTAGCTTGGTGCGCCTCCTGCTTTGGCATCCCCCCCTCCCCTACATCTGCTTTGCTCTTTGTCCTGTCTTCCCTTGTAGTTACTGCATCATACTGTATAATATGTTGGCTGGCTTGCTGTCTAAACTGGCCTTGAAAGATTTCTGACTCTGGGAAATTAACCTATGTGTTTATAAGTGGAATATTGTCATGGTGTGTTTTGTTGCCCTTTCCCTTTTAGGACCAGGTATCCAAAGACAAGGCTTTGCAGACAGTGGCCAATCTCTCATCTGCTCAGATTGTGTCTGCAAGTGTGATGAAAGCCCAGACTCCATACCCTCCACCAGTCAGAGTGAGACACAAAGACATGCACAAACATCTGTTCTTTGCTTCCCTCTGGGTAAAAGTCTGACTCCAACACTCTGCACTGTCCCTCCTTTTTATTGTCTTGTCTCTGCTTCCCCTAGTTTTGGCCCGGCCCTTTGCCAGGACAGCCTGGACACTCTCAGGAGTAAGTCTCAACTGGTTTGTTTTTAAAGGTGACATATCATGCAAAATCGACTTTTTAATGGTTCTCTACCTGAAATGCGTGTCCCTGGCATGTCTACAAACCCCCCGAAAATGAAAAAAATCCATTCTGCCCCTGTTTTGATTTCTCCACCTTTCTGTAAATGTGTGCTGAAACGAGCAGTTTCAGTTTTCAGTGTTTTTCATACATCATAACGACATCCGGTCTGTAACAGAAGTCAGAGCTCGGAGCTTGTTCAGCCCATAGACTGTATAAAATACAACTCAACCCCTCCTCCGTTTTTCATTACCTGCACACATGTGTGCTAACAAGGAGCTAAGGAGGGAGGCATGCTAGTTGTAGGCTGCCTTAATAAACACAAATGTCAGTTTTACTCCCCACGTCTGCAGATTTGAAGATCTAGTAGATGATTTTTATTTTTCATGGAAAAGTGCTAGCGCTAGTTAGCATAGCGACATAGCTACATGCTCGTCCCTGTGTACCAAGACATACGTCGACATACTGACAAATAAAACAACTAGAAACACTAAATCTGTGACCAGTCGTTCAGAAAGGCTCTGCTGCAGGCGCCTCTCCGTCAGGATCAGATTCTGGATCAAATTCAGAGGGTTGACATAACGCGGGTCTGTGAGCATATTCAGCCAACATGTAAACATTAGATCAACGTGCTGGAGAGCCGAGGCCACATCCACTTCCGGAGGGGACGTGGTCAGAGAGCTCATTCTCATTTAAAGGCACAGACACAGAAAACAGCCTGTACTGAGCAGGGCTGAAAAAGAGGGGTTTACAGGCATGCCAGGATCTGATTTCAAAGTGTTTTTTTGAGCAATAAACTTTACAGACATGTTTTGGGGACCTCTTAGACCAATATATTTTGATAATATGTCACCTTTACATCAGTCATTTGTTGTATCCTGTGAAGATGCTGAGTGTTGAGTTGTACTCTTTATTTACAGCATCAAGCCCTTTGCACAGCCGCCTTTCACTACAATACCAGCCCCTGTTCCTCCACCCATCAGTACGTGTGAACACACATTTTTTGTAGCATCAGCATTGGTTATTATTATGTTCCCAGAGTTTTGATGGTTTAAATGTTCAGCAGGTTATGAGCCCCTGCCTCCTCCACGCCCTGCAGCGTTAGCAGCACCTGTATGGCAAGACAGAACTATTGCCTCTACAAAACTCCGCCTGCTGGAGTTCTCTGCTTTTATGGAGAACCAGAGGGACAGAGAAGCGGTACAGAAATCTTCACATCTTTACTATCTTGCAATAAAATGTGACGTTTTTTAATTATCATTTGTCTTTCCGTTTTGTTTTAGTTCAAACACCTTTTTGTACACATTGGCCCATCAAACCCGGGCTACAACGACCCTGTTTTGGAGTCCATAGATGTGAGGCAGATTTACGACAAGTTCTCAGAGAAAAAAGGAGGCCTGAAGGAGCTCTACGAAAAAGGGCCACACAACGCTTTCTTCCTCGTCAAGTTCTGGGTAAGTACACAAAACCACCATTTCCACTGATTGTACTGTGTCTCTCTCTCGCTCTGAAGAACTTGCTGCATCTATTTCCTTTCATTCTTTTAACTCACACTTGACTGCTCTGTTATTTTGTACTATTTTTAGGCGGACCTGAGCAGTGATGTTGAGGAGGGTTCTGGCGTATTCTACGGAGTGAGTAGCCAGTACAGTGGAGCAGAAAACATCACCATCAGTGTCTCAACAAAGGTCTGCTCTTTTGGCAAACAGGTGGTAGAGAAGGTTGAGGTGAGAATATAAAGCATTTTTTATTCACACAAAGTTTTATATCTTAACGTATACAAAGATGACTCATTGCGCTATGTGTGGATTTCCTGTGTAGACTGAATATGCACATTTGGAAGGAGGAAAGTACGTGTTCCGCATCCATCGCTCCCCCATGTGTGAATATATGATCAATTTCATCCACAAACTCAAACACCTGCCTGAGAACTACATGATGAACAGTGTACTGGAGAATTTCACCATCCTGCAGGTATGATTGTACATGTGTGTCTGTACACCTCTGTTATTTCCCCACATCTTTAAAAACTAAACATCAACATTTCAGAGATGAAGCCCCACAGGGTTAACTCTTTTCTTGTCTCTTGCTAGGTGGTGTCCAACAGAGAAACTCAGGAGACTCTGCTGTGCATCGCCTTTGTGTTTGAAGTGTCCACAAGTGAACACGGAGCCCAGTACCATGTGTACCGACTAGTTAACGACTAGCAGCACTTGACGTGCATGCAGAGACTCTTCAGAAACTTTTTGGATACATAAAAAAAACACTATTTTTCCAGCTGAAACACACTATCTTTTCTCTTCTCTAAAAAACAAAAACACTTGTGTTCCCACAGACCAACAGTCACACTGTTGTCACACCTTATGTTTGTTGAACGCTTATGCATTTACAGTGCGATTTTTTTAAACATGTAATGACTCACACAGTTTGTTGAAACCCAGTGTTACAGTTTTTTTTTTTTACCAATAAGCGATAGCATTCTTGGCGAATTACTCTGCACACTGCCTCTGTAAACTGCTGCAGTATGCACAGTCCTTATAGTCCACGCATGTCAGCTGTAGGGCTGTCGTCGAGCTCCTCACTCTTTGCATCAGGGTTGAAAAGTTGAGGAAGAAATCTGAAGCAGAGACAGTTTTGAGATGGACAAAAAAAAAACAGAAAATTTGAGAACCTACGTGCAGCTTGTTGATAGAAAGTAGACCAAAAAAATCAGGTAATATATCCTTTAAGAGTTTGATTTAGAGAGAAATTGACAGAGATCACTGACTGACCTGATTTCCTCAGGCAGATCACGCTTTTCCTCTTTTAGTTTCAGCCTGATATTTGGAAAAGACAGGAGACCTCAGCCGAGGATCTCAACTTATGTGTTAGTTCATACTCTCGATATGCGGTTCTGCAGCAGCAGGTGAGTTGTGCCAGAGAGAGCCAAAGACCAGAAAAAGCATCAATGCGTCTCCTTCCATTACATGCTGTGATGTACTTAAATTGAAAATACTCATTTTAACAAGCATATGCATTGCGTCAGAGGTGTGACTAATGTGAGACAAGTTTAAATATAGGTTGGCAAACAAATCATTTAATCAGTGTTAATGTAACTCTGCCACAATGACTATTTCTTTTACAGTTTGTAATATCTCTGTTAGGTGTAAGTTGAACAAGCCTATATAATGGTTTATCCATTGTCACCGCTTTGTGTGGAATCACGATGCCCAGCTGCTCTGATCTAAACTCTTTTTTTATCGTTTGACAGAAAATATGAGTGTGCCTCTTTACGGAATGTAATGCACTACATGTAAAGACA
This sequence comes from Notolabrus celidotus, assembly GCF_009762535.1. Taxonomy (NCBI): domain Eukaryota; kingdom Metazoa; phylum Chordata; class Actinopteri; order Labriformes; family Labridae; genus Notolabrus; species Notolabrus celidotus. The sequence continues at coordinate 20,422,986 of NC_048282.1, read as the reverse complement.
TAAAAAAAGCCGTATTTATGTTGGTTACGCGGTGTCAAAGTATTAAAAAGAGCCATCATTTAGGTGCATTTGCTTTTCAAAGGAACTTGGTGGTGCAGAGTGAGGGAAGCAGACCCTTTGATCATATCACAAGGAGGGGTTTATTAATACAGCTCACTAGTCTTTAGAAACAAACTGTTCAAAACCAGGTTCAGTTTACACTTTGGTGTCAGCAGCATTTTGAATGAAAAATTATCTTTACTGTTCATCAACACACTACTGTAATTACTCAGACTGTGTGAGCTTGCTGCAGTATTTCTACCTCCCTGTGAGTTGGGATAAGAATGTGCTTTGGCCCATAAGGCCTGAACTTGAGGAGCACTGATTTATAGGATATGTACACTACACTTGTAATGGTACTGTTTATACGCCAAAGCAAGGTAAATGGACATGTTTTTGTAAAGATTGACTATCTTTTTTTGTATCTTCCAAGCACAGAAGTGTTACTCTAACACCATAAATGTTGGGTGTTTCAGTTTTTATCGTTTTTTTAATGCAAAATTATGTATGGTACAGACCACACTACGGTCACCCACAGTGCACTGGGGGTGATTTTTGCCTTATAACACTAGCAGATTATCCAGTATACACATTTATTTCTGTTATGTTTTATGTAATGTTTGTGCTCTCTGGTACACATGACTACCAGTATTTTTATAGTAAATTTTGTGCGCCCTCTCCTGGCAGGTTTATCTCTACCCTTGTAGTTGGTGACAAATAATTGTGTTTATAAAAACCAAGCGCCAGATTGTTAGGTTTAAATAACAATACTCACTGCGTGGTCTGAAAATATGTTTGTTCTTTTGATTTTTTTTCTGTTTGTATTTTGGATGGCTGTGCCTCATCACTCCTTTTGGTCAAGTATGCTCAGTGAATGAAATCTGTGCCTTTATGCTGTACCAATAAAATCCCATGGTGTTTGCAAGATCTTGTAGCCTTTAGAGTTTGCATGGTCTTTTTAAAATTTGTATCTTTGAACTACTATTTTCATAAACAAGTAATTCTCTCTTAGGGGATTTTCATATGTAGTCCCTGATATAGCCAGATACAATACAAAATTATCACGCATGCCAAGCTGTGGAGTAAAAAAGGTTGACATTGACTGTTCAGTTAAAAAGCAAGATAGTCATAACTAATTACATATTTGAATACTTTTTGTTGCAAGTCCAATGTATTCAAAAAGCACAACTTATCTTTTGACAGAGCCTTTTTCTTTTGTTAATGAACCGCTTCAAAATCATAAAAAGCCCTAGTCCTGAAACGTAATCCTCAAGATCACATTTGGATATGTCCCAAAACAGAAAGCACACATGTTAAATAAGCGGCTCAATGTAATTTCGCTTTCCAATTGCAGCTTTCAAATCTGAGGAAGCAGCAGTAACCTTTCACACACCATGCCCACAAGGCAGGGTTATGATTCTACAGGATTTTCCAACCTATGGTGATGGGTGGTAACACACGGGAATCATGGGTATCCCTAGAAACATAAAAGATGGGGTTAATATGCTGCTGCGTAAAATAATGAGACCTTCAGGACACCTACTGCCAGTGGTGTACTCAGGGGGGGAGTGGTGCCCTCACATCCAAAATAAACTCGCTAATGTGCCCTTTTGGATTCCACTGGAGTAGAAAAACATAAAAAATTTCCTTCTCAGGTGCCCTTCCAGTGGAAAATGCTTGAGTCCTATCTGCCCCACCAATGTATAGAACGTAAGAAAATGCCCTCTGACTGCCCCTCAATTCAACTGAACTTTATTTATATAGCACCTTTCATACATAAAAACATGCAGCCCAAAGTGCTTCACAGAATAACAGAGACAGAAAACAACAGCAATGGTAAAATTATAAAAGGCATGATTATAAATAAAATACTTAAAAATAAAAAAAATCACTTCAGTAAAATTAATGAAATAAGTAAGAGTGGAAAGAAAAGTTAAAAATAAGGTAGCGTTAACAAGATCAGGTGAATTCAAGAAATAAATAGATAAATAATTAAATAAGATAAATAAATGTTGAAGAATTGATTCAAATAATAATGCAGTCCAAGGATAAAAATAAATTACTCCAAATTAAAAGCTAGATTCAAAAGGTAAGTCTTGAGTTTTTTTAAAAACCACTCATAGAACTTGCCGTTTTTAATGTCCAGAGGCAGAGAGTTACAAAGCTTACAGGACTAAAAACAGAAAGCTCTGTGGCCAGTGTTTGTGTGAGACACACCAGGAACACTTAAAAGGGAAGCATTCGAGGACCTCAGTGATCGGGTTGGAACATAAAATGACAGGAGATTAGTGATGTATGGAGGAGCAAGGCTGTTAAGAGAAACATAACTTTAAAATCAATTCCAAAAGAAACAGGGAGCCAGCCTCAAATCTATAAAACATTAAAAAATGACCTGGCTGCCCCTCAAATGTAAAGAATGTACATAAAAAAAAAGAAGTGCCCTTTGGTTACCCTTGTAGTTAATCGTGGTATGTTATGTTATTATGTAATATAATCAATAATACAGAAATGAATTGTTTTGTGTTTTGTTTTTGTCATGCTAAAATTTTCCCCCACAATTGCTCACAAAAATATTTACCATGATGAAATGAATTAAATGTTGGATGCTCAAAAGTTTCTGGGGGAGGACTCCAAGACCCCCATCTTGTTACCACTGCCTCAATACATTTAAATTTCCCCTAAACTGTGAGTACCAGGGGTTCGAAAGCAGGTGCCCTTTTTTTTGTTTTCGCCCCTGCCCCTCAAACTGCCTGAGTACACTGCTGCCTACTGTACAAAATGTGTGACAAATGCTTTTCATTGCCAACTATTCCAGGTCATGTTCAGCTTTAACTCAATTTGGAATTGACAGCGGTGAGCCATGCAGCTGTTTGTGTTAGCGGGCTGTCCGCTGACTTCACAATATGATAGGCCTATCTAATATCCAGCTAATGTCTCAGATCCACTTCCAATTAGAGTTTTGTTTTCGTCCAGAACTTGGAAGTTGTATAAAATTTTCCCACGTTCTTCATCTGATGCCCGTCATGTGCCTGATTTGAACATTCCTTATTACTCTTATCTCAGACAGACTTCACTGTTACAGTATTTCTCAATTGCTAAAACACATTTCTTGACATCCACCACGCTTTTCTCAACACTATAAGCACAAAACCCAATTTTCAAACTACATTCACCAAACCTCTGACTACAAAACCAAACAATGTTGTCCGATCATACCCCAAGTCATTCAAAATTTAAAAAAAATACTGAGCAGTCATTACACACTGCATCAAAAAACTGAAAACACAATGCTAAGGACATGAAGCTGTAGAAATAATGTTTATTGTTCACAGTAGGCTAAAAAAAAAAACAATCCTCTTTGAATGTAGCTCATGTATACAGTGAAAAGTCAAATTAAAACAAATATAAATGAGAAGAACATGGTCTATCACACTAGCTCGGATTTCATCAGAAGTTACTGTTCTTTGTCTTTCTCGATTTCGCTCCCCTCCTCTTCCTCCTCGACCACCTCTTACTCACACTCTTCCTCTGCCTCTCAGATAACTGCTGTCCATTGTTCAACCTTCAACAACCAGTGCTCTCTGAACTGGCTTATATTGGTTTCCTCACATGATGAGCCCCAAGTGTGATCAGTTTTGAGTGGTTGTGTCTAAGCTGTGACACCTGTGCTTCAAATGTGTCAAACTTTTGCTACCTGTACTTACCATTATGCAACACAAGTGCATCACAGTGCAACATGTGTTTTAGTGAGTGAGAATGTGTTTGTTGTGTCTGACAGGTGAAAAGTGCTTATGGTTTGCCAAGAGTGACTGATTCAATACATGGGTTCATGCCGCTAAGAATTTGGTTCAGACGATAGGATTTAGTGTTTTAGCAACTGAGAAGTACTGTAATGATACTCACTGTTTATTGAACATGAATTGTAGTTCTCATTTTCACTGCTAGATGGTGCTGTCACTTTAATTTTACATGAGTTGCTCAAGTAGAGAATTGAGTTAAAAGTCTTGCATGGTGTATTTACTAGGCTGACAAGCTGTTGTGTTACAGATTTACCTTCACCCCATACGTTAAACCCTCAGCCAATCAGAGTGCTTCCTTTAACTGTCACTCAACCACATACCATGTCTTGTCTCACTTTACATAACAACGCACCCTGCGGTGTAGTCGAAGACAATGCCATTAATGTTGTTAACCTTCAGAAGAAGGAAAAAAAGGAATACCTTTTTTTTTTTAAAAAGAATTAATACTTCAAAAAAGTTTGCAACTGTTGTACAAAATGACAGATGTGTGCTACTAAAGCATATTCATACTGTTTGTATGTTTTTGGGGGGAATTACTGATATGAAAAGTATAATGATGAACTGGTATAGCATGTAGCTATATGGTTTACAGTAGCTATACACTCTGTAAACCCTATACAATACTATAGTTTGCCTGAGGGGGCAGAGGTTGACATTTATCCATAACAAAGCCTTTCCTGGCAGATACAAAATAGATCACATGTGTACTCCCTTTACTTAAAATCTCAGCCATGGTTCCTCCCTCTTAAGACTTCCACAAAGGAACCCACTCACTATCCTGTGGTTGGGAAAGCACACCTGTAAATCAACTTTGAAAGCTCAAACTATGCAGGATCTTTCCAATCCATTAGACATATTGCATGTGTGAAATACTTTTGTAAGTAGCTTTTATTGAGAGGTGACTTCACACGCTTTCTGTCTATAGTCAAGCTCTAAAGTAGGGATTACAATGTTCCTTCTGTGACTTTGTGCTTGGCATTATTTTGACACAGTGGGAAGACAGCTCAAACATGTTCATACTTCCTTTGTAGTCACATTTACTTTGGCTCTACTCAGAGGTAATGTTTTAATATAACCTTATCAAAGTTTAGAGCGACATACTCTGTTGGTAGACATTAGTCAGAGTTTTATCTGTCTGCAAAGGCTTAACTCACCGATGCAATGCTGCCAAAATTGCAAGTGGTGAACAGTGACACATACACACAAAGCCCTCAGGCTGGGTGTGGTACCTATCCTGTAAGCTTTCCAGCATCACAGCAGTACAAAAATATGGCTATCATAGCTAACAGGTTGCTCATGGCTGTATCTCATTTTAAGGCAGTAAATTGTGGGGTCATGGACTAACACCAACAACTTATTTTGTTCATGTGATGGACAGAACAATGTGATAAATGCTGCTTAAAGCTCTAGCTATTGCTCCAATCAAAAAAACTGCCTTATTATCTCCCCTGCTTAGATTATTTTACTCCATCACTAGCATGTTTCATTAAAGCCCCTCCCTCTTTCACAGGTAAAGCTCTAGATAAGGAAATAGCTCTCTGTAGGTCTCTGTACACATTGACTGAAACTGTCATAAACACACACACACACACACTTTATAGGTACATTACACACATGATGTTCATTTATTATCTTGGCAGTGTCAGGCTAAAGGGTGTGGTGGGAAAATGTCACCTGCAGAAACGTAGCCAAAAACAATCCGGTTATTCAGAGAGCATAATGATCTCCTCCTTTTTTTCAACTTGTTTCTCACTTTCTTCTGTCTGATTTTTTTCTCCTTGACTTTGCTTCCTGCTAAAGCTGATTTATGAAAAAGCAATTTATGATCCGATCTCAATTTTTTACATAACAATTTGAATACCTACACGTGGAAAAGTCAAGTCAACCTATTACATAATACAGTATAGAGGATGGGGGAATTTTACTCACGACAAAAAACAACATAGTATCTGATGAAAAATGAATATTAAGAATTAAAGCCACAATGATCTGAAATACTTTGAATGGCTTTCTTCTGACTTTCTTTACATTTCACTGAAACAAAATTCTGAACACTTGTGTTGCAACTCTACTTCTTTTCTTTCTTTTTTAAAAAGCCAAAAGCAGCTGAACATTCATAACAAAAATGCGTCCATAAAGATATCCTGCTCAGGAGTTGTATTTGGGACTTCATCGTGAGGTCATGATGGGTTCAGCGGTACAAAACAAACACTTGAATTTTCGTTTCAAATGGAATTGAGGTCAGTAATAATTAATCCAGGGCAGCAAAATAGTTCACCATACATTGTAACATATAAAATAATATGTGAAACTTGTATCTTACATATGTCATCTCAATGAGAGGGAAAACAAGGCTACATTTCCAAAATCACATTTTTCAAACAGCTTGCATACCAAGAACTGAAGCAAAACAGCAAGGGGGGGGCAACGAAATTCAGCACAACAAAACAGTCCATTTCAAACAAGGGGTTGATTCGAGTGTTTCACCCTAAATAATCTGAATGATATATATAAAAGGATAAGGTGTACGATCTAGGATAAAGTTAGGCATGAATGGATTATTTAAAAAAGGTTGAATACTGTTAAAGTAATAAGACTGTAGGCATAAGATGTTCCTGTGCTTAAAAAGGAATTCAATGCGGAAAAAAACCCAATGTAAAATATTGCAGTGTAACGGCCCGCTTTTTTAAACTTTTGAAAGTAACTATAGGGATGGGGCACTAGGGAGATAATCTAAGAGTTGTTTTCAGCTTAATAGCAAATGCAGCATATCAGATAAGGCTATAAGATAAGTGTAGAGTTGTTACATGTTTTCCTCCACACACGGTATGGACTGACGTAGTGGGAAACGTATGTGTAAGTGATAAAGTTTACGATGTCTCCATTGATTGTGTTGTGTGTCAGTCTGGCTCCTTATCATAGTGTCAATTGTTCCAAAGTTATATAATCATAATAATAATAATAATAATCTTTATTTATGTAGCACTTTTCTCAACAAAGTAACAAAGTGGTTCACAGAAAAACAAGAAATATACATATATATATAAAAATAAAATATATATATATATTGTAAGGTAACGTTTTATACTCAAACCTTTATTCTGAAAATATGTATAGCAGACTTTCAAAAGTAAAGAACTCACTGGGAAATACAGCTTCATACATTGTTGTAATGTGACAATCCATTTGATTTTTTTTTTAACTAGCTTTCAATCATCTATAAAGCCCTATAGTACAGCATACTGTGTCAAATGTTGCAGTTTCTCTAAGTAGAGGATTCACATACTTGAACATGACAGGGGAATGCTCAAGTTTGAACGATTAATGAAGAATTCACATCCAGAAAAATACATCAAATAAAACACCTTGATAAAGAAATATTTGATTAACAGTTGCCACATTTGACACATGTAACAGAGAAGAACAATAACAGAAAAATGTTGATAAAAGATTACAACTTTAAGTAGAAATCCACCTTCAGATAAGTGTTACTATATTAATTTAATGATGCATTAATGTGTAGGGAACCCTGATACAATAAGGGAGGGAATTTAGACAATTTGATAAAGTTAGACTATAAAATGAACCAGTAATGAAATACTTCTTCCAGCCTTTGTGAAGTTTATTACATGGAACTGATTCAGTACTGTGTTTATCCCATGATTTAGTCCACAGTGACAGGTAGGAGGGAGCAGAGAGGACACAGCACCAAACTCTGACTTGTTATATTATGTTATTTTGAAATATTCGTGATAATCCTCTCTTGCTGCTCAGTACGACCGTTATTGCACACTCTTTTTTTTATTTTTTATTTTTTAATTCAAGAGTAAAGATGTTCATATATAGGTAGTAGAAGACAGTAACACATATAAATCAAGTGAAACAGATTAAATAAGATGAACATATACATACATAAGACAGGATAACACTACAATATATAAAGTAAATACACTCATAACAAGACGTAACAAAACAAAAACAAACCATATACAGAAATATGTAAATAAGTGTTTACCTAGGAGTCTCAGGTAAAAAAAAAAAAGTTTAACAGTTCATGAATTTGATGCATTTTTTGTCATTGACTAAAATAAATGATTTAATAAGGGACTTGTTTCAGTGGATCAAAGACAAACCACCAACAGTAACACAGTGGTACAGAGGAATATACAAGGTTATACCAATGGAGAGCCTCTCTGCAAAGTTAAAAGGGAACAACAGATATTTTTTTGAAATTTGGCAATCAGTCTTAGTTTATCTACCCTATGAAATTATAGATTTGTTACAAAAAGGTGGAGTGCCTCTCAATCTGAACCCTGTTTTATAAATAAGAAATGGATTTTCCCATCTCCTTTTGCTGTTTTGGCAGGTTGCCGTTTGCCCTCTCCTTCTCTGGGGAGGGCTTGTGGCATGATGCCGTGTATATGTTTACCTCTTTGCCAGTGTGTGTTTTGCTACTTGAACGGCATGTGCTAAGGGATGTTGCTGTCTGGTTGTGGGTCTTGATCTGGGGGCTGTCAGGTTATTGTTTTCTTGTTTTGTTTTGTTTTGTTTCTGTCTTGTGGATTGTTTTGGTGTTCTGTCTTTTTTGTCTTTCTGGTTTCTGTTTTTTGTTGTTGTTGTTGATGTCCACTTTGAAAATTAACAAAATATATATAGACGGAATAAGGGACTTGAAACTTCGGAAGTGACTTTCAGAATTTCTGTTTGTGAATGAAAAACTTGGCATATACTATAATGAAGTTTATGATATGTTCAAGAGCAATATTTTCCTTGTTATCATAGTAACAAACAAAATCTTTGAGTTTTAGAGAATAAACATATTTAGCAGCCGAGAAAAAAATGAGCTTCAATGTCTTTCCATATTCTTTTCTGATAGTTCACTTTTTTTTTTTTAAAGTTAGAAATTGTTTCTGTATAATTTTTGCAAAAGATTCACTCATTCTCAATATCTGTAAACTTAGCAATGAGGCTGTTAATAGGTTATTGCACACCAGTGGTGCTGAAAATCATTAAAAAAAAATAAAAAAAAATTAGTCAAATCAGTCACCTTGTGTGCAGGGAATCCTTATTTTTTGCCAGTCACACAGTAAATATTTGACTCCAAGAGGCAAGACAGCTGAAAAAGTAGAGTTATGTAAAGCTTTGACTGGGTCGATTGGATCCTGGATGTGGTTACTGCAGTTGCACAGGGTTCTTGTGGCCTTTGGTTATGGGGCCCAATGTGATATTTTTGCATGGGGCCCAAAATCCCTGGCGGCGCCCCTGTTGCACACTCTGCTGTAAGCTTCGATGTTGGCTCTGCGTTTCCACCTCGGCCCCTCCCTTCCCTCCACACCTGCATGTGAACTCTCCTCGGTCCCTCCCTGATGGGGCGCGGTCCCGAGGGTGGAGTTCACCGCCTCTTGTTGGGAACACTCTCAGCCTATCTGCATACTTTGCACGTCCGCTGAATTCGTTTAACTGAGTCGAGCCCCGAGCCGCACTCCTCCTCCTCCTCCTCCTCTTCCTCCTCCTTCTCTGGGTCTGAACTTCTGTTTTTTGAACCAGGTTTTAATCGAACCTTTCACAGGAAGGTCACTGCGTAAGGAAGATGTTCTCTCCGGAGCCGCTGCATTCGGCGATGACAGTCATGGGCACAAGGGACACGTCGCTCGCTCTGCCCTCCGATAACAGGCTGCGCTCGGGACAACAGCGCGTCCTGGACCAGGTGCACACCATGAAGAAGAAGACTATACCGGGGAAGAACGGATCGATGTCACCTTCGCCAAGTATGCATATTACAATACAAGCTCTGTGTGTGTGTAGAATAATACTGCTGCTCCATATAATGTTATGAAATCTACTGTCAACTTTAAAAGCTTCGTCAGAAGACCTGTTGGTAACACAGAGGCAGAGAAGCGTCATGAGAAAATGCGTCATTAAACCTCCCCAAAAGTAAGCTTGCAGTTGTAACCTAAAAACAGACTGAGCACGCTGTTTTCCTGAGCAAGTAATGTGATGCAAGAATAGTGCCCAGATATCGTTTCTTTGTAGAATAAAAGTGGGTGTTAACTTATTATGTTTATGCAAGCTCCCATATTTTTGGAAATTAAAAAGACCTCTTAACCCTCCTGTTCGATTCTCAGGACTGAGTCAATTTGACCTGGAGCATCTTTAATTATCCAACAGACAAATCAAAAAATCAAAACATTGTTTATATCTAATTAATAACTCCATTACTAATCATTTACATCAATCTTTAGTGCAGTGGTCTTCTTTACCTCTCACAGATCATGGTTCAATGAGGATAACTCACTCGTTTTCATAAAAAAAACATGTTAAAACTTTTTTTAATGTACATTGGAAAGACCAACATATAAATACAATAGTTTTACATGACATAGATTTTTGTTTATTTCATTTAAAAAAAAAAAAATGTATATTTTTATGAAGTGAAGCCCAGATAGTTATTCCGTATTCGGCTGGTTTGGAAGGCATATGTTGCCTAAATGGGCCTCTGAATACCGCTAGCCTTCCATCTACTTTGACATTAGGGCCTGGGTTATTGAGTGGTGGAAGTTCCTCTACCCACAATCCCAAAGAAACAGTTATTATTTGACACATCTGACCCCTTTTAGCCTCTACTTTGACTGCTGGGTCAAATTGACCCGAACAGTATATAAGAAATATAAATATTTCAAAGGGGGTTGCAAATACGTGATATGAACAATTTTCATTTTATGTGTTGATAACACTAATTAAGCCAAGAAGAAGAAGATTCATACCAAAAAAATACCAGTGAAACATTTCTTTTTGATTTTTGAACTTTAACATGGGTCAATTTGACCCGCAACATAACAGGAGGGTTACAAAGACCTCTCATACCTGTCGACAGGTATCAGAGGTGTGCCAACCGGTTCTGAGTAACTCAGTTAGACTTGCCACATCAACGGTGTAAAGCTGGACATTTGAACGCTGTGAAAGAAAGAGGTAACGTCCTTATCCCAAATTGTGTTTTTCACTGGGAGTTAGGAATGCAGCCCATGGGCTTTCAAAAGCCAACACACATTTTGGAACTTTCAAAACATCTCTGGTGTTTGGACTCACTGCCATAAGCATTATGAAGATCCACCAAAATTGAGGAGCAAAATGTTTTCATCTTGTGAAATGTTTGCACAAATTCTTGTTTAGTTCAGTTGTGGTTCAGGCTTGTCATTGGGTGAAATGGAAATATTTCAGTAGAATTTGTCAATAATCTGTAAAGTTGGCTATCTTATCCTTGTGCTATTTTATAGTTTTTGCTGACACTTTCAACTCTTCAAGTGATTGTGAAATTTGTGGTGCACATGATAAGGACAACTCCAGCCTGCTCAAAATTGCTCATTTAATAATGGTTTGTATTTATAGCACAGATAGGAAAACACATTCCCTATGCAGGAAACATTTTTTCAAGGATAAAAATGAACTTAATACTTTAGCCAATGCCTACAAATCCAATTATTTCGGTTTCACTTAATGCAAAGTTTTAAAGTTAACTCCTCACAATGAGATATAAAATTAGTTGGCCCTATATTTAATATATCTGATAGGAAAAATAATATTTGAAAAGTTCAATGAAGACCTCAAGGTATACTTTGGCTCAAGGAAAAGGTCCACACAATAGTAGACAAACAGTGAATAATATGAAATGCAACCATAAGGTTATTGTTGCACATCTTGCCTACATGTCCCCGAGGCTATCATGCTGCTCAGTTTTAATTTTCTAAATCATCATTTTAAAATAAAATATGTATTATTAAGGTTTTTCAACTAACTGAATATGTCAGAATAACAAAATATTCATAGGTGCAGGTCAGCAAAATCATAAAAGTGCATGTAGAATCATCCTTCCTAAAGACTGTCAGGTCATGCAGATAGAGGTGTCGAGGTTATGGGATGTCAACCCCTTACACTGCTCTTGTGGATATTTCCTCTTGTATGTTTACAGCAAAAGGTTTAAATGCACTCATTATTCTGCTTTGCTGTCTTTAGGATGCATACAACAAACTGATAAATACCACCAAAATAAACTTGTCTTTTTGTTTTTTGTCGAAAGGGTCTTTCGACCAAAAATTGGCTGTGCTGTCTGTTGATAGTATAAGCCCTTCAATATGTATGTGTCATTTATAGTGAATGAATTTCTTGTGATGAAGTCAATCAAAACTTAAATAACAAAATAAACAAAACTAAACAGAAAACCGAGGATTGAGTTCAAAACATTGTCCAAAGAATATGCAAATCTTCACAGTGTAGAGAATAGGACCAAAATAATTGCCTGAATGACAAACATCAGGCCGAGTAGGACACGATACGTTGATATAAAGCAGTCATTCACTGGCGGTGATGATTTAGTTGTTGTTTTGATAGCAATAATCCTGTAATGACAAAGTAAGTGAGCTTCAGTTTTCTCTGAATCAACAAACAAGAATAGGCAAAGATGCTTTGCATGCTGGCTCTGGGAAAAGCTGGTTTCACAAAAGTTAATGTGACTGACATGATGTCATGTCTGTTTGTCTCTCTGTGTGTCTGTTTGTCTGTCTGTTTGTCTGTCTGTCTGTCTGTCTGTCTGTCTGTCTGTCTGTCTGTCTGTCTGTCTGTCTGCCTGTCTGTCTGTCTGTCTGTCTGTTTGTCTGTCTGTCTGTCTGTCTGTCTGTCTGTCTGTTTGTCTGTCTGTCTGTTTGTCTGTCTGTTTGTCTGTCTGTCTGTTTGTCTGTCTGACTGACTGACTGTCTGTCTGACTCAAAGACTTGCAGATGTTCAGTAAGATATTTTTCTAACTTTTTAGTTTAAGAGCTAAGCGATCATGCATACAAATTCAGTACTTGATAACTGATAACAAAAAAATGATGAATAAGATTATTTTCAGGTGGATTATTATCATTTTTACTAAAACAACTGTAAATTCTTGTGATTTCTGTCATTGATATTTTAAAACTTTATTGTCAGATTTATTTAGATTTTGCCAAAGAAATGCGACTCTATGTCAAGTAATGATACAGATGGCAATGGACAACTTTGAAACAAAGACAAATGAAGTTGCAAGACTTTTATTTTCCTTCCTTAGTACAGCTAGTAAGTTATTGCTTTGTAAGTTATATCAAAAAGTTATACTTTGTAAACTTTTCATGTCCCTCTTTCAACGTTCAATTAAAAGTCGCCTAATAAAATATCTTTGTAGTTTGTAAATATTAATGGAGACACACATTGTGAATGAGACCTATTATCAGACGGTTGTCAACAATACCCCCATGCTGTCTTATGTGTGAAGTCATCTGAAGATGTAATCAGATTTGTGTCTTCGCCATTCTGCCTTCAGTTAGGGGTGAAAAAGTCAGTGCTAGATTAGTTCTGTCTGACAGCCTATCACTGACGTTCTTCCTCTTCTTCTTCCTGTTATATAATTTGTTCTTCATCTCTTCTTTCAACAGCCCTGAGTCCTCAGTCTTTGGGAACATATGAGTTTTCAGCGTTCAAGTTTATCCCAACCAAAATACCAAATGGTAACTTCAGCCGCACCAACTCCTCCACCATGTCAGGAGGCTACACCAAACAGGTAATTGTCTCTCTAACAAACCCTTTCTCACTGCACAGCATATCAAAGCTCAAACCCTTTTTACCTTCTCACATCGTTACTGCTGCAGATACAAACAGTTTAAGATTTTAGTGAATAGATTTTTATATGAGTTTATAGGTTTTTACTCTTGAGACAAAGTGACTGTAGTGTGCAACATAGATTGAGCTTATTAAATGAATCAAAACTGCATCACCTTGTTAGCGACAATGTAATAATGAATATAATGAATTGCGTGGAAGTGAAGAAAAACTTACAGCAATACTTAAATGTCCCTGCTGTTGTCAGCTAAACCTCAAGTCTATAAACACAAAACAGCTGGACTGGCTTTGTCCAAAGGTAACAAAATTCCCCTTCCAGCACCTTTGAAACAGACACAACAAACAGATTCTCTCTTATTTATTTCACTATTCAGGGACTTAGCTGTGAGGCTGACAAGCTATGGTCGTACAAGGAGTTATGTGTTGGGCTTTTTCGTGGCCAAGTGCAGTAACTTTAGGCACCCATTGGAAACCTGTGGAAACGCAGAAATAGTCTGGCACATAAAGCCCAGAGATAATTGTAAGGGCCAAGTTACGTTCAGGCATGTTAAAGGTAAATAAATAATCAACAATTTTTGGTTGAAGGTTAATCTTCATATTTGTGATTTCATTGTATAAGATAAGTTATAAAATAAGTTGAGTCAGCTAAAAGTAATTTGATTTAATTCATGTGGATATTTTGTAAAGTTAAAAAGCAGTATGATATTGTTGTCAGCAGTGAGTTATGTTACTGTCCCTTTAAGAGAGAGAGCTCTTTCGGGTGGTCGTAGGGTGAGACTGGGGCAGACAGTTGAGGATCAATTAAGGACCAAGCTGCATGGTTTCTTTACCGTAGTATAGTTCTTTGTTTAGGAAAAATTAACTTTGAATCATCCAGTAAGATTAACAAAACTGTGGATTAAAGGAATTGTTTTATCAGTTTTACTTCGGAGTCCTGTGGGAGTTTTTTCCTCTTCAAGTGAACGTACACGAGTAATTCCAAGGCCTTTTGATCTTCAACCCACAGCAATAATGGTGAACAAAGTCACATCTGCTGTTCTCCCTTGTTTACGCAAAGTTGAGCTTACCATCTTGTTGCTCCTGTCACACATTGATAGGACTATGAGAGTTGATATCTTTCTCAACTAAACTCCTTCAAAAGGTTGATGTATCTCTTCAAAAGAATATCAAACTGCCATCTGCTTTAAAAAAGTTAGGTGAAAAAATAAATACGTGATAGTTTTAAAATGGATCTTCCATGGAAATATGTTGATAGCGTTTAATCTCCCAGAGATGCATGATAACGCCCACATATTACAAATTTCCCTTCCAGCTCTCTGTTTATATTTTACAACCCATCTGTGAAGTGTTTGGTTTTTTGGTGATGTAATCATGAGTAGAAACAGATTCACAGAGACTACTGAAAGGTCTAGTCAAGAGGTAACACCTACTGGGTTGAGCCTCCCAGAGACGCATGATTGATGCTGCGTATTGAATGACATATTACACCTAACTTGTAATGGTTAAGTTTAGGGTGTATGCACATGGCTTTGCTTGTCTGACCAAATTAAATGATCCGGTGCATGCCACAGACAGTTTGATGCTTGTGTCACCTTTCAAATGGGTTACCTTTAATTACATAAATGTGCATGTGCTTGTGTTTTCATGGGTATATTTTTAGTTGAAACAGTTAACAGATCATTCTGTGAGATCTGACAGCCATGTGTGATTTACTGAGTCGGAAAATGTACAAATGTAGTTTTTCAAAGCCGTTTCAATTCCAGTTCTGCCTCTAAGAGTCAGATAGGGTTCAACTCATTAGCAATGCTGGACTAATCCAAATTTCCTCAGAGGAGTAATGTTGACTTCATCACTGCGGTTTTGAGTGCATGGGTGTGTATGTGTGTGTTGTTATGAATTTGCTGCGGGTTGGCCTGACTCGACCTACTAACAGTGAACTGAGACATGTCAAAGGGGTGTGATAATTGATAAACATTCTTGTTCATGAAGAACTATAATCATAACGTCATGAAATATGTGCATCCCCGTCAGTCACATCGTGTTTTTCTTGATGACACTTCTCAGATGAAGTAACGGTCACCTTATCTAAACCCCCAAAAACAAAGTGAGGACTGAAACTACTTGGCAAAATACACCTTTGTATAGCTGGTTGCCGCAAATGATTTCCAAGTTCTCTTGTTTTGTATTGAGCTCTGCATTGGCATTCAAAGAGTAAAGCATAAATTTGCACTGCTGGACTGAATCAAATGATAATTACATAACTATTTTATTAAAGTGACATGAAATAAAAAAAAGGTGATAACAAAACAAATAACAGCAAACAAAGCTAATATCAAACACAGTCTCAGCTAAAGCTTCTCTTCGTCTCTTGATTTCTGATATGTGCTGTTTTTTGTTTTGTTTTAGTTATAAACTATCCAAATGTATGGATGACTATTTGCAACAGATGTGTTTCTAAAAGCTTCAATATTTGACTTTTGGCCATAGACTGTATAAATAATGGACGTAGTATCTGTGATGTCACCCATCTGTTCCTGAGCGCTGTTTTGAAGCCAATCGGCAGTGGCAGCTTTATTGGAAATGCAGAACTCAACCAGGCAGAGTGTGACGTAAGGAGGCAGAGTTTGAGCCTCTTAGTCAACAGCTATGTGTTCCTGACCGGGAGTCAAGTCAGTCTTGTCCTTATTTGGGCAAAAACTCGTAATCTTAATATCTACAGTGTGTGCTGATAGAGAGATTAGCTATGTAGAGCCAAGCCTTTTCTTGAACCAGGCTGTAAACATGTTTATTAATGCTGCAAAGATCGTCTTTTTTTTATTGGTGTCTATGTGGTTTCCGGTGTTTCTGCAGCCAGCCTCAAGCGGATTCTCGATGAATTGCAGTTTATAACACTTCCGCATGGGCTTCATACTTTGAGACTGGAGGTTGCCGCTTGGTTTTAACTCACCTTTTTTTTGTGAAAATACAATCGCTGAACTACAAATGAGAATGTCATGATGAAAATAGAGTGAACTTCTCAACCTCATAGTCCAAAAACTTCTGTAAATACAATAATACAATGTAACAGTCGGTTTTGATAGTTGACAAATTGCCTTCTCTTCAACGAGGGCTATGTCTCTGTATGGGGCGCGCGCTTAGACTGCTAGGCCAACGGTGCCCCCAACACCAAAGTTTTTAAAATCAAAATTCTTCGTATCTATGAGATCAAATGAAATCGCTGCTACTATCTCTCATCTTAAAGTGTCACTGGAACATGTCTGGGAAACTGCACGTCGCTTGTAGCTAATATTTCTCAGAGACGGGTGACTACCCTGACACTGCCGACATTTTTTTTTCATTACCTCTTCTGCCCAATAGAGAAACCTCTTCGTTGAGTCCATAGTTAGGTTTGCTACCTTGAGAGCTTTAAATTGATGTGAAGGCAACAGATAAACATTGGCTACTGACATGAGTGTAAGGCACAAATTATCTGCAGATGGGCTGATGTCTGTCTACAGAGCAAATATTGGCAATACTGATGTTAAACCAATACATTGATGCATCCCTACTTGGTTAATGTTCCCAAATGAATTCCTCATTGATGTTTACTTAAGCTGCTTTAATTTCCCCTTCTGAATTTGCATCTGTGTCACCGGTTGAGTCTGTGGTGTAGGGAGGGCCTCGGTGCCTCAGTCAAGCTGTACACAAATGAATGAACCATGCAGCACAAGAGCAAACACACACTGTCACTTCTGAGCAAAGGTGTTGTCGACAGCTCTGCCCTCCATCATGTTAAATAACAGGGCTGACGTACAGCTGGTAACAGAGCAAACAGTCCAGTTTGGGAGGGAGTTGATTCAAAGAGCTTACTATGTTAGTGGGTGTATTTGAGTGCATGCATGTTTGTCTCTGTGAATGTGTGGCCTACTTCCCTTTTAGCCAGTATCTCTTCCTGAATATTCCCCAAATCAAAACGTCAACATCTCAGTTCTAGTGCTTAGTTCTGAGAAAATGGTGTGATGTCTTTGAAGCTGAAGTATGTGTTATTTTTTTGGTGTCAAGAAAGGTATAGTTGTTCCTGTCATTGTTCAAGTGGTGCAGACTTCCCTCCTTTCCTCCATTAAAGTGTTCAAAGGTGAAAGTGAATGTTCCTCTGTGCCAGGTTAGTGATTTTTACCATCAAGGCCAATGGAGACCAGTGAATAACTGCAAGAATGACTAATGGTTACAGCATTTATAGGACATATTCTGTGATTTTGCTCAAGTTGCAACAAGTTTTGTTCCTTGGTTACTTTGTGGTAACACTGTGTTTCTTGTTTTGTACACTCCCAAACACAAGCACACACAGACAAAGTGAAGACTGTATATTAGACATAATTTGATGTATAAATACCACCAAATTACAAGAGATTAAGCTTCAAGAAATCAGGATTTTGAGGACTGGTTTATCAGGTGCAGTGTCTCACTTGTGCACACAAAGATCCTCTGTGTGTAACTGCTGAACTGCACCAGCAGTCATTTAAGGCGGCCACTGGAGATGGTGTCCGATGACAGATATAATGTTACTTTGGTTTGTGTGGTTGTTTGGTACATTCTGTTGCCTTCAACAAAAACTTTGGAAAGGAAGAGGCATGCAGGCTTTGTGTCAGGTCAAATTCCTCTGGCTCAGTTGGGATTATTTTCAAAACTGTGCTTGCGAGAAGTAGTTTACCTACTTTCTTTTTTTCAAGACCAGGAGGGGTACCAAAGGGAACATTCAAGGGGAGGCAGAAGAGTCTGACCAATACTTTGGTTGCCAATATTATCTGACAGATATATACATATTTTTTCTGCTATGCACCGGTTTGAAAAAACATTAAATAAAGAACATTTAATTCAGAAAACAATGCTTTGGGGAGTTTAGTAAAAGTGTGATCATTTACTTTGAGTCCAAAGTATACGATACTCTCAGTATTTTTTACAGCACATGTAGCTAATTATCGGCCCTGGAATAGTAATCAGTGAATCTGACTGAAAAAACTGTCAAATCCCACATGTTATTATTTATCATGTGTATGTTTCAGCCGAATCTGAATACGTTGCTTTTAGGATGCTGTAAGCTATACTTAACCTCATTTTCTGAGCAGTATTTTCTTTCTTTTTTTCTAGTTCAATACCCAGAAAAGTCGCACTCTGACCACTAAATCCACGGGGGCAAGAAATGTCAGCACTTCAGGCATTTGGGATCAGCAAGTCAACGCTTCTTCCTGGCCAAGGGGTCCCAATGGGCTGAAACCCAGTCGCAGTGACCCTGCCTTGGCTCCCTCCTTTTCTGCTGTTCCTGGGTCTATAATGGTAATTATTTTCATGCTACATTAAATTGCCATTCAAGAACT
This sequence comes from Notolabrus celidotus, assembly GCF_009762535.1. Lineage (NCBI taxonomy): Eukaryota > Metazoa > Chordata > Actinopteri > Labriformes > Labridae > Notolabrus > Notolabrus celidotus. Next base: position 20,404,163 of record NC_048282.1, on the reverse strand, counting down.
TATATGTTTATGCATGTTTTCTGATTAACCAAATGTAATCCACAATGCATTACTTTTAAACACGTTTTAGAGAGTCAAAGGACCAGCTCTCAATAGCCAGCAAATCCTCCAGACCAATGCAAACAGACAAAGCACCTATTCAATGACCAATGGCACTGTGATGTCCAGCAGCCAGTCGCGCATTGTCCGACCACCCTCTGCCCAAGCTCAAACTGAGGGCAAGATGGGTACCCTCAAAGCTACCAAGTTAGGGCAGATGTCAGGGTGAGTGAATCTCTTTTCCATTGTTCTCTTTGGGAAACAAAAAGACGTGGGCAACATTTTCTTTATGCAAGATAAGAGTAATACAACCCAAATGATCCCTGCCATACAGTTTAGTCTATTTGTCGTTTCATGAACTTATAACTCATTATAGACTTATTCAGTGTCTAACCCTTACTGTTATGTCTTTTCCTGTTACTGCAGTGTGAACAGCACAGTGACCCTGTCAGACCTGACCCTAAAGGAGGCTGTAGAGTTCCTGTCTCACCCGGATGAAAATTACCAGCAGTGTGGAGCAACCTTCATCCAACACACCACCTACAAGGAGGAGCGTGCCAAACAGGAGGTCAGAATACTTCCATACATGAACAACAATGTTCAGGATTTTTACATCATATTCTTGTATGCGTATGAGATGGTGATTCAATTGGTTGGGTGCTCTGTGAAGACCTTTGTGTAACCTGCCTTGAGGGAAAGGGGAGGAGAAAGCATTCTTCATCACACTTGGCTGCTGGCTCTGTAAAGTCTGTTAGTTACCATGCCTGTCACCCTCACATTTTCAACACCTATTTCTTTCACATTTCTGTGTCACAGGTTTCAGAACTTGAAGGTATACCCGCTCTGGTATCCCTGATGCGGAGCCCCAGCCCTGGGGTGGGCCAGGCTGCAGCTGGGGCTCTGAGGAACTTGGTGTTCAGAGACCACAACAACAAGCTTGAGGTTCAGCACTGTGGTGGTATTGCTAAGGCCCTGCAGCTGCTAAAGGAGACAGATTCTACTGAGACCCAGAAACAAATCACTGGTAGGGCATTTAGCGAGACCTCAAATGTCAGATTAAAATGTGGATTTCACAAAATATCCCTAAGATAACTGGACATGTGTTTTATTCTTCTTCAACTTCATTAAAAGTGACAGTTCATGATGAGGTCGTTATGGCATTGAAGAATTACGTACATTATGAGTTGGTTATTATAAAGTATTTTGTCACTTTGGCATGAAAACTGGTGAACATACACCAATTGAAACACTCACTGAAAACTCCACATGATGGTCTTCCTCCACCGGTAACTTTTTAAATTTTTCCTCTCCTTAAAATATGTAGGCTTGTTATGGAACCTGTCCTCTGCCGATGAGCTGAAGGGAGAACTTATCGCAACAGCGCTGCCTGCTCTCACTGAGAATGTGGTGGTGCCATTCACCTGCTGGTCAGACAACAGCACCAACAACAACATACACCCTGATGTCTTTTACAGCGCCACAGGATGCCTGAGGTATGAACTTTTATTTAGGATCAGAGCCTTTCTAACCTTACACATTGATACCTCCATGTTTTGATAGCAGCGACTGTAAGGTTTTACTGAATAACATTAATAGAAGGATTACATTCTGGTTTACAGCAGTCAGAGAGAAGGGCTGTTTCCTCAGTCCACATAATGTATAGTTATCTCTTCAGGTACTACTCAGGCACCTGCAGACTTTGACTTATAGATTATCAATCAAGTGTGCTGAAAGGGTGTGGTGGTTCAAGTTACATGTTGAGGCACTTACAGTTCCGTGTCTGGTATTGTAACCTTGACATGAAGATGTTTTTCATGTGGATTTAAATGATAATTCAAATGTTTGTAGGAACCTGAGCTGTGCCCAACAGAAAGAGAGGCAGGCGATGAGAGAGTGTCCCGGCCTCATCGACTCCCTCATGAGTTATGCCCAGTCCTGTGTGGCAGAGGAAAACCCTGATGACAAGGTAACATTTTTCACCTTAGGCCGCATCAGAGTTATCTAGTAGACTGACGTTTCTGTAATGGTACAATACAGTCACTTGAGAAAGAAATTGAGAAAGTTGCCATCTGTTGCAGCCAAGTTGTGAAGAGAGGAAATGGCTAAAATGCAATATTAATTTCTGCAACTATTTCTCATAACTCTTGTATTACATGTGCATGTCTCTTGTATCCAGTTGGGCTACTAGTAGTATCTTTAAGCACATGAACACACATGTGGTAACCATGCACAAACCCTCTTGCATGTACACATGCACACTGGCACATTACACTCACATTAATTCATTTATAAGAAGGTAAATAAGGTAAGGGAAGTCAGCGTGTGTATGTTTTCAGTTTATAGTAAGACCCAATCATTTGGGGAAGTTATGGGTATGTGCGTAATTGCATGTCTGTAATAGTATGATGTTTACACAGGCTTCTTTTGACGCAGTAGTAGAGTATGTTTGGTGTTATTTGGTTGTGTGTTGTCCATGTGTAAGAGAGATAGAGCGAGGAAGGTGATGAAGAAGATGCTGTGCTTTATGCAATATTGATGCGTCGTTGGACTCTGTCATACTAATAATAATAAATAATGATAATGGCACAAAAATATGTCAATAGATATGTAATGAAATACTTGTGAAAATGTTGATGAGCTTCACAGTCTACTTTCCTCTCCTCTCTTGTAGTCTGTGGAAAACTGTGCTTGCATCCTCCACAATTTGACCTACCAACTGGAGACTGAGTCCCCTCAGTGCTTCAGCAAGTTCATGTCTCAGACAGCAAGTCAAGCTGTGAGTAAGGACAAATCTTCCGTTGGATGTTTCAGCCCCAAGAGCGGCAAGGCTCAGAAGGAGGTAGGCATCCACCAACACACCTCCGACGCTGTTTGTTTTCAAAACTTTGTCAAGGCCTTAACTCCTCTAATGCTCGTTCTTTCTCTTCAGTTCTCATTTGATATGGTTCGAGGAATGCTGGATGACAGCACCCCATCGGGTGTGAAGTGGTTGTGCCACCCAAAAGCCATGCAGACCTACCTGTCTTTGCTGGGCTCCTCCCAGAAAGACGCCACATTGGAAGCCTGCTGTGGAGCCCTGCAGAACCTCACTGCCAGCAAGGGGGTGGTGAGTACAAAAAGATAATTATGAGCCTAACCGTTATTGTGTGGGTATTCAGGATTACCTCGTAATTTAAGAAAGAGGAAAAGTAGCAGAGACACACACTCAGCGGGGATTATGACTCATAATCATAATTCACCAGAAGAACTGGCTTTACTGTGAGAGAGGGTGGAGCAGTGTCTCCAGGGATTCAGAGATAATCAGAGAAGACAGTATAAATTAGAACAAAAGAAGTGAGAGGCATGTAGTGTAAATGTTAAAGGATTACAAAGCTGGTTGGATTTGGTAGCACAATGCAAATGAAATATTAATACGGAGAGTAAAGCTAATTAGCTTTCCAATTTCTTCTTTGTGTTTTCTTCTCTTGCAGGGCTCAAGTGTCATGAGCCAGATTCTGGTTCAAAAACTGGGGGCTCTGATGCACATTTCCCCTCTTATGAAGTCTCCAAACAAGAGCCTGCAGAAGGCTGCATTGTCTCTGGTGGGGAACATGTCCCGGACCAGCGGTTTACAGACTTCAATGGGTACAGACAAACATCATGCAGCTAGACGTTTGGGTGTTACAGTGAAATGAATGTCTAGGTCATCCACGTGAAGCTGATTTACTGTTTCCCGTGTCTTCTCTGTAGCAAAGCAGATTCTGCCTGAGCTCTCTAGCCTCCTCTCCTCTACTCCCCGAGAAATGGGAAGCTCTGATGAAACCATTTCAACAGCTTGCAGCACAGCCCGGAGTCTGATGATGGCTGACCCCGATGTCAGCAAGAAGGTCATTAACAATGAACTGGTGACATCCCTGGCTGACCTCAGTGAGAATGGGTAAGTTGCATCGTGTATGTGACTCTGTGTGCTGCTCTGTTGAAGTCTTTGTCAGTGAGAGGAGGTATTTTTGCATTAGAAACATTCAGAATATCAACAACAAACAGACTTCCACTTATTCTGGATAAGTCACCAAAAATTATCTCCACACTTTAAATTGGATCTACTGTCAGCCAAGAAAACCTTGATGATGACCAGTAACTAGTTGTTCTTTGGTTCAACAAAAGGAATAGGGAAATTGCATGTAAAATTAAATCCAATCCCTTTCCTGTATTCATATTGTAACAGACATTTGATTATATTTGGTATCTGGAAGATTGGTGAATAATAGCAAAACACATTTGCACATTATCACTTCACCATTGCAGCCCTATTGTAATGGGTTAAACTGTCTCTCAGTTGGTTTAAATATTCTGCTGTCAAATCATCTAAAACACCAGCAGGATTCATGACATTTGGAGGACTCTTTCCCTTTAAGTCTTTGCTTGTTTATATGTGGATTGGCCTTCTGTTTATTCGCGTTGATGTGCTCCCTTTAATGACTTCTACCCTTCTGTTGCAGGTCTTTCCCCAAAGGCAGCAAAGCAGCCTCCCTGCTGCTCTACAGCTTGTGGAACGAGAAGGGTTTGCAAGCAGCTGTGAAAAAGGTACATGAGAAACACTGACATATCACTGACTGTGTGTTTAACTCTCCAGGCAGACACCACACAAAGCTGTTTTATCCGTGTGTCATGTCAGAGCATAGCACATGCTCACATTGCCTCGCACAAACAGTGGGAGGGCCTAGCTGAAATTGGTTTATTATTACTCCTCTGGCTCACACATTCACTTTCCCTTCCCTCCTGCCCCACCCAAGAGTTCAGTGAATACAGAAACAGTCACAGAGGAATCCAGGCGGACTGGTTTTCAGTGCTCACTGTCTACTATGGGAGGGCTAATACATGCAAAGTCGAACAGAAGAAGAAGAAGAAGAGGCAAAGATAGAGTCAGAGAAGGACAGAAACTTGATTAAAGTTTTAAAACGTGTCTACTTATATTGAATGTGCTTGTAATATGAACAGTAGTGATGCACATGTCACTACTGTATCTTCACAAAGTGGCAAGAGAGGGGAAAGCAGTCCAGTTTTCAAACTGCCACTATTTGCCTGAAGCTTCTCTAAATTGCTGACACGTTACATTTCCTTTAATAATTGGAGTTAGGGTGTGTTGTATGACTCTTGTGTGTGTGTGTTTGAATCAGCGCAACACCCATAACTGGTTTCTTTCAAACTTCTTGTTTCACAGCTGGGAATGGGCAAATCCCTGTTTGTTAATGACAACACCACAGCAGCGCACAGGTTGGCACAAGTTATTGAGTGATTGTGATGGACAAGTTGAACGGCACCACAGCTCCTGATGGGTAAGCCCTGCTTCTGGATGCTTCAACTGCATGTGTTCAGATTGAAAAGCTCATTGGGGCCTAAAAGAAGTCAGTTTGTGTAACAAGAATTACATTCATCTCTCTCTCTTCCTTTCCCTGACTGCTTTTGTGTGTGTGCTTGCAGATGGAAACCAGCATGTTTAGACACTGCTGTGGCCACACCCTCGCACGAGGAGAGAAAAAAACATTCTTCACATAATAACCTTGTTGAAAGAGTCTATCAATTAGGAGACATTCATGTGTATTACGTACTAGAGAGAAAAGAGAGCTTCTATCTTCACAATTAACTCTGTTTTGTCCTGTGTATTTAATTTGGATATTTTATGTCTGTGTATATAAAGGGTTGAGTGTTTGAGGTTGAGTGTGTGAGCTAAGATCATCTTGTACAGCCTGAGAGTCCCAAAACAGCACACACTATGGAACCAATGTTATCTGCAGAAAAAGTTACTTTAAGCATGCAGTGGTTGTCTGATACAAGTGTGGTAGTATTGTCTGAAGTGTCTGTATAAGGTTGTCCAAAGATAAGATATCAGTTGTGGCCTTGGGGAACTGAGTGGAAAACAATGAAAGTAATAACACAATAAGGAAACACACCATGTATTTTGATGCTGTTACTTTTCTACTCTGCTCTGTAAGTATGGATATGATCATAGCACAATGACTTTTTTTTTGCTTGCTTTCTTGAAGTTAATAGATTTTCTAAATATGCACATAGTATAAAAAGTACTAAAAAAAACTGAGCCAACTCTCAGTCTAAAAAAGTGATCAGCTTGGCGAGGTTATTGCTCTGCATTCGCAATGTTAATACAATGTTACTTTGTTACTTTGTTCTGTTATATTTGTTGTATTTTGTTAGACATCATTTTTTTGATAGAGGATTTAATGAAACAGCTTTCAACAGCAGTGCCGTAAATGTTGAAGGAATAGTTTGATGCTTTGGTAAGTACGCTTGCTGGATTCTTTTCTGCATGTTAATTCAATGATTAATTAATACCACATTCATGTTTGCATATCAGATTAACGCTCCAACCAGCAGCTGATTAGCTTAGCTTAGCACAAAGACTGGAAATATATGGAAAAATCTAGCCTGGCTCTTATCAGAATCAGAATCAGAATCAGAATCAGCTTTATTGGCCAGGTATGCTTGGTATGCACGTGTTTTCAGTTCATGCAGATATTGAAGGGGTACATCAACACCCTGTGCTTTACTCACATTATTAAGGGTCACTTTTACTCAATATGTTACCTTTGGACAAAGCCAGATAGCTGTTTCATCCTGTTAACAGTCTTATGGTCAGCTACAGGACGGATATGAGTCTGCTGTATTGAACTTTTTTCAACTCTTGACATAAACCAGAGTTAGTGTATTAACCAAAATATCAGAGTATTGCCTGAGAGTGCCGTGTTAACAGCTTTCATTTGATAATTTTCCTGTTGAAACTTACAAAGAGCTATTTTTGTTTTGTTTTTTATGTTTATCATTGTTATGTGTTTTCTTGCCTAAACTGAGGAACTACAGACAGAGAAGTATTTGAAAATAGTTCATGACGTGCAAAACCTGGGCCCATTCTCTTTGATAACTAATGTATAGAAATTTGGAGCTGTATGAATTAAACAGTCTCTCCCTGGAAAACTCTCAGAAGTTGACATATCCTGATTTAGTTTTGTTATCTGATGGATAAAAAGTTAAGCGTACTGTGATGTAGTTCAGGAGAACACTTTCAAGTGGCTGTGCCCTCCAGGATAACGAGCTACACAATCAAATATATTTAAATGTTGTTATAATTTAAAAACAAACACGTGGTTCTTCATCTTAAACTCTCATGTCATTTTTCTAAAGTTTTAAGGGCTCATTAAACGGTATCTACTCTCATAACCATGCTTTACTGTAAACAGGTTTTAAATCTTCCCAAACTCATGTATATTGAAAACCAAGCATCACAAATCACCAAGCAGTTTGTTTGTCGTTGGTTGGGATTTCCCACCGCTCCAACTATACACCACATGGACTGGTTTATGCTGAGACACATGGTCGCTCTGAGGTTCATTCGCCTCGTGGGAGATTGATGACAGTATTTCCTAGAATGTATTTTTGGAGAGTAATGTATGTGTGTGGCGTATAATTAGGAGCCTTTTCTGTCACTCTTTGTAAATAGAATAAATAATAGATACGAAAACGAACATTATGAGTGGTTGTCTTTTCTTCAACAGTTAACTCTAGAGAAATGTCAGCCTGCTAATGAGTGATCCATACTCTGTTTTTTTTGGGGATGTTTACACAATAAGAGCCATTCTGAAAGTTACTGCCATAGCTGTTCATCATTTCTTGAACTCATTAAGCTCCAAATTCACATTCCAGCAGATTTTCTGTGGTGTGTGCATGCCGTTCCCTGACTAAGAGGCAACTTTGAAAACAAAACTAGAAGCCTAACTGATGTATTTCAAAATTGTATGCTGCAATGTTACAATGTTACAATGTCATTTAGCAGACACTTTTATCCAAAGCAACGTACATAGGAGAACAAGAACAACACAAGCAAATATCTAGACAAGAGGAAACAAGATCAGTAAGAGTAACAAAGTGCTTCAAGTCCATTTGGATGCAGATACTGCCAAGCAGTGTAAAGGCAATGCACAAAAGTAAATAAGATTTTTTTTTGTTTTTTGTAAAATAAGAAACATCTACAATGAAGCAACCAAACAATTTAAGACCTTCCATTATCATCATCAACAATTAACTTGTCATCACCACAATAATGACCAAAGTACCAAGTGCTGGGTCACTCAAGAGCTCAACACAGATTCCCAGAGTAGAGCAGGACAGTGCGAGTCAACTGTATCTGGAAGATATGATCTGCCACTGGGGACAACAGTGGAGAACAGTCTAGCTAAGTGCATAGTGCTTCCTAAAGAGCTCGGTCTTTAATTGTCTTTTGAAAGTAGAGAGGGACTCTGCAGATTGAATAGAGTTGGACAATTCATTCCACCATTTAGAGACAACAGAAGAGAAGCGAAGAGTTGAGTGGCATCCAAAGATTTTCGTGACTATACATCTGTAGTGATGTAATATTTTCATAATTTACTGAAAGAAATACCCTCTTCATGATTAAGACGTGTATCTCCGTAGCCTTGCATCTTTCATCCTTTTATTTTTGCTTAAGCTAACACGTTTACAGTGTTGGGAGAGGCACTTTGCAACGCATCTGTTCTACTCTTGGGCCCTTCTTGACACATGGTGTAAATCAGTGCATAAAGGGCAGGCACAAATGTGTTGCTCTTCTGTCAATGTCTCTTTAGTATGATGAAATCATAAAGCACCTGAACTCCTTGATATCTCATTCTGTCCTCATTCTGACATCAGACAGATGTTCTGATAGATCTGTATTTTTGCGTGGCTATAAAGCATCTTGAACCAGACATATTTTGTCAGTAGTTTTGATAAAGTTATCTCAAGGATAGAAGATAAGCATCTATCCCTTCTGAGTGGGTGCTAAATTAACAATGCAGCGACTCCACCTTTTCACCAGACTAACTGAGTTTGTGCATGTGTGTGTTTGTTTTTAATAGATTAAGATAGAGTTCTTCAAAAATCTGGCATTGAATTTATAAATCATACTGTCAGTGAAAGGAATGCCTGTTTCATAACAAGCTGTACCTTTTCCAGTATACCTGCTGCCACATCTGAAGCACAGCTATGACTTAATAGTTGGTATCTAGTCTTGCATCTGCATGTCTGATCAAAACCTTGAGTATTGTGTGTAATTTGTTTCATTAAGATCTGTTTGGACACCTAAGGAGACTGAAGACCATCCCAAAGAGGATTTTCCAACCTGAATTACAGGCAAACCAAAAAGATTCATTGTTGTCAGTACTGTGAGAGAATGTGTTTGTGTGTGTGTGTGTGTGTGTGGGGGGGGGGGGGGGGGGGGGGGGGGGGGGGGGGGGGGTCTGGGCGTCGGCCCGAGTAGCATCATGTTAGTTTCAGTCATGTCAGTGCCTGTTCATGAGTAGGAAGAAGTATCTTCCTGTCTCTGCCTCAGGCTTTCAACATTCATGTCTTGAATGTACTGCAGAGTCATTTTATTCTTTGTGTGTATGAGGTGTTGAATACCGGTAAATCTCTCATGCACTCACACTCAGAGGTCTGCCGCTGAAAAAAAAAAGGCACACAGTGAACACAGATTGTTTTATTTACACCCTTTAACACAGAGGAAACTCAGAGGACTGACGGAGCGGGACACTACGGTTTGAGTCAGTGGGATTTGGGGTGTGGCAGGAAAGTTAATACTTGGTAATAGGTGGGAGCAGCAGAGTCAGGATGATGGATACACTTCTCCCTCAGCATGGCAGCATCTACTTCCTCAGACCCCTCTTGGTCCTCTTGGATCTATTAGACACAAAGAAGGGTCACATGAGGTAAAAGACTCCAGAACAACTTGTTTGTCTGTAAAAAAAAAAAAGCACAAAGAATGCACAACAAGCTGACATGAGGTTGCAGATTCCTCTGTCATCCTAAAAAAAAAAAAGCAAGGCAATCATCATATAGATATTCAAGCAGTCTTTCAGCGTGTCTGTGAATCATCTGACAGCTGACCTGACTACCTGACACACCCAGTCACACCGCTGGCTCTCCCAGTTACCCTCGAAAGCTTGAGAGCTTTTGAAGATGAGAAGAATAAGAGCTGGGCTGTTACTGGAAGATGTAGGGCTGTTTTGACCTTAAAATGCAAGGCACTCCAAAAGGCTTCCACATATTAGTCTTGTTATTTGAATTCTTTAATTGTATCAATATTTTTTGTATCAGTCTTCCTACAAATGATCCCAGGAAGTTCAAAACCCTTTTAACCCTCCTGTTATGTTGCGACCCTTTTTAAAGTCTATTTTAGGCAATATGCGCCTTCAAAACCAGCTAAATGCAGTATAAAACTCTGGGCAGCATGTGACAGAAGAGGTGTCATGTTAATTTATCAACATCACTTCATAAAAAAAATAAATAAAATAAAATAAACAAAAATCTATCTCATGTAAAACTATTATATTTGTATTAAGGGCTTTCCAATGTACATTAAAAAAGTTTTAACATTCATTTTTAATGAAAAAATAGTGAGTTATCCTCAATGAACCATGATCTGTGAGAATTAAAGAACACCAATGGACTACATCTTGATTTAAATGGTCAGTAATGGAGTTAAAATGAGATTAAAAAAAAAGTGTATTGGGATTTTTTGGGGTACTGACACTTATGGATAATTGAATATGCCCCGGGTCAAATTGACCCAGGAACATTATTGTTGTTCCAGAGAAATGAACATAACAGGAGGGTTAAAACAACAGCTGACACTAGATTGTGAGGGCTTGCATGCAAGCTTTCTAAGGCTTGTGCAAGACTACCAAAAGACAGTGCAGTATTTGGTAACCAGGGTTAAAGTTAGAGAACGAAAGTCACAAAACCTAACCAACTTTTTGCCCGTATCCCTCTTTCTAAAGGGAACTGAAACTTTTTTCACATTTCATTTTAAAATTTCATTTTAATTACATATGTACCATTTTAAACCTTCATTTATACAGGTTACCTCACTAAGAGACAGGGTCGCATTTTCAAGAGAAACTTACTCAGGTCTCTATGAAAATGACTCCTCACAAGAAAATGGTACATGAATGCTGAGATTCTTTTCTTTATCTCTGGAGTTTTTTTTGTGTTTGACTTGAAAGAAATCAGATGGAAATTGCATTTTTCTGGGTGAGGCAGTTATCCCAACTTAGCAAATTAAAAGGCTTAATGTGGCTTGCAATCTAAAAAGTAACAGCACTACAGTAAAGCCTGGATTGGATTTTCAAACATGCAGCAGCAAAATCCTTAATAAAAGATAATAAGTAACAAAAATAGAAGTGTTACATCTCATTGCACAGGTTTAGCTGCCTTTAAAACACAAAGTCACTAACTCTGTACAACACTTTGTGACTGTCTTGAGGACATTAGAGCCTCAACAGCCTTAGGTTTCCAAAAATGTACTAAGAAGAAAACTGAAGTAAAAACATTGGACTCTTTGGTGCCTGATATAGTCCCTGATATTAACCCTGAACACTGGGTAAGACACTGCAGAACATCTGGATTTGATATTAGCACTGATTTCAAACTGGATAGACAAGGACAAAGTCAGTCATCAATTCTATCACTTTCTATAAGAGGCTTTCATCGAAGGTCTAACCCCATGTATTTGCAGTACTTTGGAAACAGCCATCTTTTGTTAATCACTTTATACCCTCATATTGCAGTGCACTGGTTAGTTCAGAGCAGACGGCAACAAACCAAAGTAAAATTTGAAAAAAAACAAGTTTTTCAAAAGGTCACGTTGACCTTTAATCACACGCTATATGCTTCTGTTAAAAATACATTAGTGACATTTAAGAACAGCATGCAAGTATTTTTTATTCAATGACACAATTCTGTTTACCTGGCTCATCCCTGCAGAGTAGTTTTGTAAAAAAGACAATATTACACATTTGGCCAGCAAAGTCTTACAAGTCCTGCATAAAATGTCTAAATTTAGTGAAATGATTGCATCCGGAGTTTTTCGATTTTTTTATTGAAATCTAACAAATGACAGTTTGAATTTAAAAAGAAGACTTGAATAGTCCTGTATGTAAATCTAATAGGTGATCGGTGCAGATCTTTAGATTGGTGTTTGACAAGCTTCTCAAGCTTACAATCCAATTTTTTTATTTTATTTATTTTTTATTTTTTTGTTTTCACCTTATGTAAAGCGACTTTGAGTATTAAGAAAAGCGCTATATAAATTCTATGTATTATTACTATTATTATTATTATTATTATTATTAAATGCTACATGTCACTCTTTAAAAGGAGCACACAAACAGCACTTTCCTGTTTTCTGTGCTCTTTTTTCTTGTCCATTATTTTTTTTCATTTGTATGATTGAGTCTATCAGCTAGAACTATGAATGTGGTATGATTGAATTAGAAAAGGCTTCCATGTGGGGAATTGGATCTGTAAGAAAAGTGTGCATGGCATAGAAACAAACAAGATTCATTTCTCACGATTTCTGATGATCGCTGACACGGTTCCTCAGCACATTAATCTGAAACAAAGTAAGCATGAAGATGTCATTTTAAAAGGTCTTTAAGTCTGCTTGTAAACTGTTGTATTGAGCCACACACACACACACACACACACACACACACAAACACTCGCACCCTCACACACACACACACACACACACACACACACACACTCACACCCTCACACACACACACACACACACACACACACACACACACACACACACACACACACATACACACACACACACACACACACACACACACACACACACACACACACACACACACACACACACACCTCATATTTCTGTCTGCCGAACTGATACTGCAGTTCAAACTTTTCTGCCTCCAGCTGGTACATCCACTCCCACAGCTCTGAGGCTTTCTCCCTGTTAGACACAGAAGCAGGAAAATGGGGCTCTGTGGTTGATGATTTGATGTTGAGGTGTTTTTAAGGCCTCAAACAGATCATAATGTTTGTAATGAAACCATCATAATCATCTATCCTGAGTGACTTCTCCACTTACTTGAGTTTGTCCTGGCTCAAGTTGTCAATATCCAGAGATTTGCGTCTCTCGTTGAGGATCTTCTTCTTCTTCTCTCTCTCAGTCTGCCTCTTACCACTGCGTTTTTCAGTCTGAAGAGAAGAGAAATAAAACATGACTCTGGTCTACATCCTTCACATTCAAGCTTCATTAAAAACCTCCCTCCGGTAAACCCCTCACTCGCTCACCAACTTCTGCATGTAGCCTCCGAAGTGGAGACTTGTGAGGGTTTTCTTCTTCTTAGCGTCATCCTCAGCTCTCTTCTTGGCCTCCTCCTCCTCCTTACGGGTTCTCTCGTCCTAACATTGCATTAATCCAGAGAGAAAGATAATCAGTGGAGGCTCAGTGTACGAGCGATACAAATCGCATCAAAGCAGCTTGAGTATGACACTACCTCAAGACGCTTTTGTCGCTCCTTCTCTCTCTCACTGCGGATTCTGTGCTGCTCTGCTCGCTCAGACCGACGTTTGTCCTGTGTAACAGATTATATAATTTGTGTAGATCTAAACGCTTTATGAGCACTAATATATTTACTCTTCACTGGCTCCAGTGTAAGGCTCTTACAATCCTGTCTTTGAGATTAATGAGCTCATCTTCTTCCTTCTTTCTGCTCTCAAAGTGAACCTCGATAAGCGTCTGAAGCTCCATCAGGTCCTTCTCCATCCTCTTTCGGTGTATATCCTACAAAAACAAGGGTTTAGTGTTGGTATGGGTCAGTCTTGTATTACATTTTAAAAACACAATCAAAATATATTTATGCTCTAGGATGTCTAAAAGACACAGCTTGTCTAAGGAAGAACGTCAAAACATGCTCAATTCTACTGGGGCTCCAAGCCAGAGGCCAAAACAGTAAATAACGTGTTCATTCCCAGTCTGTCACTCACATCAAAATCCACCTTCTCTCCATCGGGAATCTTAGGAGGGATGAGGTTGGGCATGATAAATGGCCTGGAGATTTGAAAGATGACAAACAAACATAAGAGCCATGGGGTACAGCGAGGTAGAAATGAATGAGTCACTGTCACATTTGATGTCAAATGAGGATTAAAGCAGGTTTATCTTGACGATCAAATGTCCCTTCAGTGTTTTCATGTCTGTGCCTGTTACAAATGCTCGAAAGTAGCTTCTCATAAATATCCTGCATATACTGTGCACTAAACCTGCTTTGGAAAAGATAATACATTTACTCAACAGTGTTAAAAAAAATAATCTTTAAAGCTACTTCTAAGGGCTGTAGTGGACAAAACGGCATGTCATTCTTCAATGCTTGTCTCATCTGTTACATGGGTAAGTAGTATTCCCTCACTTAAACTCCTCTCTTGTTATTTTTAGCTATGTTCAGCTGTATTCCTGAGCACTGATGATCAACATGGAGATTTAGTTCTAAAATATGGGTGTAAGCCTACAGCTTGGGTCACGGTTTCATGGGTTTAAGGTTTTGTTAGATAGATAGATAGATAGATAGATAGATAGAGAGATAGAGAGATAGAGAGATAGAGAGATAGAGAGATAGATAGATAGATAGATAGATAGATAGATAGATAGATAGATAGATAGATAGATAGATAGATAGATAGATAGATAGATAGATCTTTATTTGTGCTTAATAAGGAGATTTGTTGTCACCGTCTGTATAAGAATAGATGTATAAAACACAAATAAACATCCACCCAACAATGGTGCACATCATCCCACATATATACACACCGGACACATATAAACACACCAGACACATATAAACACACCGGACACATATAAACACACCGGACACATATAACACACCAGACACATTACATGGGCATTTTATTTAGCAGTGCTATGGCCAACGGGACAAAGCTTCTGCCAAACCGGGCTCACCTACAATATGGGGATCTGTATCTGCGACCAGATGTGTAAAGATTGAGTAGAGGGGGTGTTTGGGGTCCAGTGGTATAGTGCGTACAGACGGTGTTGTCGCAGCAGAGCATGCATCGGAAAGAGCATATCTTATATGATAAGGGTTCACTTAAGGAACAAAAATTAAAGGGACGTTTGAGGCTCAGAGAAATCGACAAAATACAAAGTGCAATATTAAAAAAAAAAGAAAGTATCATATTTAGTGCAGCCTTTGTTTTGAATTTTGGATCTACTAAAATACTTCCCATGATGCTTTGGATGATCAAATGTGGGTGTATGCCTCTGTATGTATTTGGTGAGTTAAGCCATTGAGTAGAAACTCATTTGCGGTGTGTTTAAACGTGTATTTCTTTACATTTAGACAACATTTGAAGCATTAACATATTTTAGAACTAGCAGCTCTATTTGCAAAATCATCAGATTACTTTGATGCTAGAGAAAACTTGTAAAAGTGAAGATTCTCAAGTAAGTTCTGGGATAACAAAGACATTTATTTTCCTTTAATATATTTGTAAATGTACTTATTTAGTTGTGTGTATTTGTTGTGTAGACATGTTAGATGTGCTTATTTTTACTTCTTTAATTTTAATTGCTAATAACTTTTTAATAATTGCTATTTTATATGCTCTTGTTTGCTTTATACTGTTTTGCACTGTCTACTTTGCAGCTGTAACACTTACATTTCCCCGTTGTGGAACGAATAAAGGATATCTTATCTTATCTTATCTTATCTTATCTTATCTTATCTTATCTTATCTCTGTTTTTTAAGCAGATAATGGATGGATGCATGGACGGACATTGGGCATACTGATATACTCATGTAAGTGGGGTACATTGACTCAAAAGAAAAATGGCCGCTGGCTCGGGTTTCATGTTCATGTTTTGAGATTTTAGTAAATTATAACACTGAGAAGGGAGTGATTTTTGACACACATTAAAACAGCCTGGTGCTGGAAAGTACCTGAATAGCCTCAAACAGGGATAATCTGTTGAATGGTAACACTGACCACAACCAAAAAGTCCCCAAAAAACGATTTATGTATCAAACTGGTCTTTGATCAGTGTGTACAGGATGAACAAACAAGATCAGTACACTATGGTTGCTTGTGAAAAGGTTTTTGTTTGCCTTGGACAGAGCTATGTTTTCTGTTTCCCGCTGTACTTTTATACTGAGATAAGCTGCTAACTAACCCTCACATGAGCTGATAAAACATGTCAGACTATTCCTCTAATCCAAATGCTTTTCAGTTATGGAGTACAATTAACCATCAATAAATATTTGGTTTCCACAACAGTACTGTAGAAGAATAAACCCATTGTGTGTAGGTGTGTGTGTGTATGTGTGCAGGCTCACTTGAATTTTGGTTTGGCCTCCTCCTCTGTTGACACAGAAAATGAGAATTAAAAAGAGAAGACAACAGTGTGCTCATCCCGACCACACACTCTCTCACCAAAAAAACACCAATACATTTTCATAATCCTACCAGATATTGCCGGCAGGTTATGACAATAGAGCCTCTGTGTGTGTGTGTGTGTGTGTGTGTGTGTGTGTGTGTGTGTGTGTGTGTGTGTGTGTGTGTGTGTGTGTGTGTGTGTGTGTGTGTGTGTGTGTGTGTGTGTGTGTATGTGTGTGTGTGTGCTCACTACAGGAAATTCACTTCAGCAGAAAGTTCATCTAAGGCTGCTCTGATGTGATTAAAGTTAAGGTTGAGCCATCCAAGACAAACAGGAGTGTAAGGTGTGTCAACAGGGACTTTGAAACAGTTTAGATAAACAGTGTTACCTTCTCCCTCCTCTGCATCCCCTTCTCCTTCCCCTTCTCCTTCTCCTTCTCCTCCTTCTCCATCTGAAACCAAAATAAAAGACTGGAGAGGTTTGTGTGTGCAAGTGTGTGAAATGATTACAGATTAGCAGTCTGAGTACATCAAGGCAGAGACCAAAATAGAAAATTGAGAAAGCAAAGTACCGCTTACATATCTGTGTTGATGTGTGTAAAAAGAAAGCGAGTCACGTATCATAAATAACTCTCTGGAGAGGTGGAGGCAACTGACTAATGAGACAGACTTCGTAATAAGCAGTTTCTCACCAAAGAAGGTATGGCATGTGTGACCTCTGAATGACACTCACAGGACAAAATTAAAAGGCAGCTAAAGCTTTGATTTTAGTGTTTCAGTTGTACTATAAGACACTTTAACCACAACCATAGTGCTTTGAGCTTCATGCTAACATCAGTAATGCATGATGACATTTTTATCAACTTATGTGTTACCGCAATAGATGGGATGGCAATTACTATTCAAGTTATTAAGTCACATGGACTGTTGCATTAAGTGAATTTCCTGATGACCTGATGATGTTGCTAATTCAAAATAATCAAAGCTGCTATTGGTACATCCTCTGGAGCGTCAGCAGAGTCAGCACTATGATTTTATACGAACCCAGAGGAAAAATTTGAAATTGTAGTTACTTTTATTGAAAAATTGTAGCCAATGTCTTCTCTGTAATTTTTCACTTTGAGAAGTCATCCTGCTAGTGGGCCGGTTTTGGCCCGCGGGCCGTATGTTTGACACCCTTGCTCTAGGCCCTAGAAGATGAAGCCAAATTATATTGATCCCTAGAGTCTAGGGATCAAGAATGTCTGTCAGAAAATGAATGGAAAGCTATCTAACTATAGTTATTTACATATTTAAGTATGAGCCAAAGTGGTGGACTGAGAAATAAGAAACAGGCTGGCAGGTGTCACCTGTGGATCCGAAGTACGGCTCCCCAGATGATAAACTGAAACACCTGGAGAAATGTTGCATTCACAGACCATTTTGGCAGTTGGACAAGTAACCTATCTAATGTCTGTGACATATCAGCTGACAGATCACAGGAGTCTTATTGGGCGTCGACTGTCAAAAATGACACATAGAAGTGTGTCTGAATCTCTGTGTCATGTGATTGACTTCAGATAGGGAAACACCTAAATATTGCTGATTAAACTAATTCTGACTAACAAGCTGGAGCCTGAGGGCTGGGAGTGAAGGGGAGGCCTGGAGATTATTCTCAGTGTCTGTCTGCTGTGACTAAGACAGAGACAGAGATGAACAACAGTTATCGAGCATCTCCAGACTGTCACATACCAGAGTGACATGTTTCTGAGATAGAGCACCATTTTCCCGTCAGTGTTTTTAGTTATGATGATTAATTCTCTCTGTCTGTAACAACCAGTCACACACTTTGATGGTGTCTTGCATAGTAACAGCTAACATAGCAACACAACTGTTTCAGTGTCTGCACTCAAAAAGAACCTCACAACAATGTTTTCCAGTTTTGAACCATTCACCTTGTTCTTCATTTGTCTCCTTGTCTTCAGCTGGTTTGTCCTCTTCCTGTGTGTCTTCTGGCAGAGGAAGACAAACAGAGAATAGTGACATATCAGTGAGAGATCTTTAAACTCATAGGGTGTGATTTTGACAATGGATCACTCTCCCTTGTCAGTGGCCTGTCATTTTTCAAACGCTCATGGTGAAAGGAGAGATATGAAAAGTTGCTCAATCCAGTGAGATTTATGTACCCTTTTTTTCTTATTCCTGCTAAGCTTGGAGATTGTTTGGACTTCTCGGACATGACTGAACTCTGTGTGAGTCCTGCCATTGGGCTGACCCTCTGTTCCAAAGAATAGACAAAAGGGTTTTCATGGAAGCCTTTCCATAGAGATAACAAGTGATCTGTTCAAAATGAGCTACCCAGCTCTGGTATTTTAAGCAGACAGCACTCAAGAGCTTGTGAAGTGGAGTGTGTGTGCGTGCGTGTTTGTGTGTGTATTTGGAGTCAGGCAGGAGTGATAAGAGCACACAGCCCCCACTTTAAAACACGATAAAGAATTCTTTTGAATTTAAAAGCAAGTCCCCATGAGTTAGTGAGCAGTGGGTCATTATTAGGGAACTGATGAGTGAATTCCCAAATAGATTATCTCTTTCTGAAATATCTCCATATTTCAGAAAGTTAAGACTAACTTTGTGGACATGTGTGCTTTTCAGAACTGATAACTTTAGGCCAGTGGTGTCCACAACTTTTTTCAAAGAGGGCCACATTTGATGTTGTCAGAATACCTCAGGGCCAGTGGCTCCTACTGAGACTTAGGAATCATACAAGTTATATATGAAATATCTATTTAATAACAATTATTTTAATTTGTTTCTTAATAAAACAGTAACAAGGAAGTCCTCAGTTCTCCACAAGCCAGGTAAACATTAGCAAACGTTATCTTCTTCTGGAGGAAAATGTTTTTCCTTAGGGTCGGGCAATGTGGGAAAAATATTGTCTCATTATTTTTCTACGGCAGGATCACGATCTGGATTTCATCACACTTCTTTTTCATATTGTTTTTAAGACTTTTCTGACCAGCAGACAACATTTTATAACAAAATAATTATTTTCCTGCTTTCTGAAAAATTTTAATTCACCACATTTTGCCCTTTCTGTACGGTTTCATTATTTGGTCTTGTCTTGTGTCCTCTTTTGTGTCTCCTGAACTTTTAGTGTTCATCCAGAACATTTTCACATCATGATAAAAACATTAATTTGAAAACCTATTCTGGATTGACTTTTGTTTTGTTTGTGCGCTTCAAAGAAACTGCAAATGTAGATGATTCAGAATATGATTGATTTCTGTGCAAATAAATGGACTTTGGGCCGTGATGGCCCCCGGGCAGTACTTTGGACATGGCTGCTTTTGGCAATCGTTCTCGGATTCTGTGATTGGCCAAAATTGAGATTCAAATCTATTATAAATAGATTAAATGTGTTTCAAATAGGCTGAACAACTGAAAACAGAAATAATTAACTAAATAAATAATAAACAAGATACCAAAATAAAAGGTTGAATCAATGAATAAACTGTCAATTATTATGCGTTCCCTTCCTCTGTCATGTTGACAAATTAATGGAATATGAATCTCCTTTCTAAGATAACACTACCCTTCTTTGTTGAAGGGTTAGGGTTGCAGGATGCAGGGTGATGAGATAATGATTGGATTTTTAGATACGTTTACATTTTTAACTGTAACCAAGCAACAAAAAAGTTGAGTAAACTCTGATTTATCGCTGTCAGTAAGGTGTCATGGTGTGCTCCAGTCTCCTAATAAATATCTGAATAACTTACATATGTACACGGTTGAACTCTTTTATCCTGAAATAGCAGTTAAGCATTCACATGGCTTCATTAACATTAAATGATTTTTCCATTTTGTTATTTTACCGAACAAAGTTCTGGCTGTAGAGTTCATTGGTCTAAAACAACACTTCAACAGAAAAAAATATGTCTTCTGCTAATCATGCGTCATTGTCAATTGTGTTTTCTATTATAATGCTGAGTCACTATGCATGAATAGTGAACATCATCTCTGTCGAGTTATCTCTAAATAAAAAGGTCAGCTTGTTACAGTAAAAAAAACTCCTAGTTCTGGCACCATGTCCACAAAAAAGCCCTGATTTACCACCAGTGGAGTATTATATAAAGATGTTCCCAGCTCAAAGCACAAGCAGTACCTTCCTCAGCCCCCTCCTCCTGCTGTTCCTCCTCCTCCTCCTCCTCCTGTAACTCCTCCTCCTGCACCACCTCCTCTACCCCCTGCTCCCCTGCTGAGCAGAAGCACAGTGGGTCAGCCAAGCCAGCAAGCCAGCAACATTAACGCAGTAAGAAAAAAAGAAAGAAAGAAAGTATGAATTAAAGAAAGAAAAGAAAGAAAAGAATGAAAGAACAAAAGAAAGAAAGAAAGAAAGAAAGAAAGAAAAGAAAGAAAGAAAGAAGAAAGAAAGAAATGTTTTATTGCATGACTGATCCATGATTCATAAATATCAGTCATGGCTGCCTTATTCTAACCACAGGCACTCCAGGAGTTACTGTTATCACTCCACCTGTTGCTCTGACGCTTTATATGCCATACTGACATATGACCAGCAACCATTCATTTCTTCACCAAGACTTCACTTCACAGATGCCAGAGCTGTTAGATTCACATACCTTCAGCAGCCTCCTCTTCTGAATCACACAGCCCGGAAAATACACAAAAGAAGGAAACAACAAATGGAAACACATCATGAGAAACATAAAGTAAATACAAGGAAGAGGA
The DNA here is from genome assembly GCF_009762535.1 of Notolabrus celidotus. Lineage (NCBI taxonomy): Eukaryota > Metazoa > Chordata > Actinopteri > Labriformes > Labridae > Notolabrus > Notolabrus celidotus. Next base: position 20,383,144 of record NC_048282.1, on the reverse strand, counting down.
AATAAACCACCAACCTGCTGAACGATTACACTTGACTTCCTGTGGAATCTCCCGAGAATGTACAGTACATCTCAAGACAGCAGTGTGGTACAAAGATACTTTAAGTGCTGTTATAAAAAGCCTTAACCTACATTCTTAAAGCTCATGTGTGGACTTTTTGGTTAGTGTTGATATTGGCGCCCCCACTGTGAACAAAGTGGTACTTCATATCTTTGCTAATTTGTCTTATACGAATGTAAATAGTATTTTTTATTACTTCAAAATCATCTAATTTGGCATGAAGTTAACAGTTAAATGTATCACTTCTCTTTTTTTTTTTTTTTGCCGTAGAAAATGTCTGTTTTTCTGACACCTACCCCCTAGAAAGAGTCCTGTTCTTGAGGATTGTCCTGTTTGCATTTTCAGGTGAGATAAAAACCCTCCTGTTATGTTGCGGGTCAAATCGACCCTAATTAAAGTCTATTTTAGGCAATATATGCCTTCCAAACAAGCTAAATGCAGCATAAAATATTGTGTCATTTGACAGAAGAGGTGTCTCTTGTTAATTTAGCAACATCACAAATTAAATTAAAAATGTAAAATTTAACATAACAAAAGTCTGTCATGCAAGACTATTGTGTTTATATTAAGAGCTTTCCAATGTACATTTCAAAAAGTTTTAACATTAATTTAATGAAAAACAAGTGAGTTATCCTCATTGAATCATGATCTTTGAGAATTAAAGAACACCAATGGACTAAATCTTGATTTAAATGGTTAGTGATGGAGTTAAAAATTACATTTAAAAAAATGAGTTTTTTGGGGGGTTCTGACACTTTTGGATAATTGAATATGCTCTGGGTCAAATTGACCCAGGAACATTATTTCTGATCCAGAGAAACAAACATAAGAGGAGGGTTAATTATTAGTTCCAGTGTATTGTAAAACCAGCTAAAAACAACTTACAGGAGCTTTAATCAAAAGTATAAGCCCTACACATTTATATTAACTATTTAATTGATCGTTAAATTTGACGTTTTCATTCATAGGAGACATGAATAGAGGAATGTATTTACATTCCTTTGAAACCATTGTATTGCGATGTCTAGCAGCCTATATACAGCACCGGTTAATGTGTTAGGCTCACTGGATTAGTCAGAGATTACATCTGTCAAAGCATGCATGTATTGAGTTTTGACAGTAGAGCTCATCTCTCTGCAGTGCACAGTACATGTTGAGTCATAATGGGAGAGTCCTTACCTTCCACCTCCCTGTGAAATGGAAACATGTACATGTGTTATTCTACTGATACAGAGAACACTTCCATTTGTCAAATTCATGACAAGACATGTAAAGCAACATGTCTACAGTGTGTATTCTTTTCTCAGACTGAGAAACAAAGGTATTTAGCTAAGAAAGAGAAAAACAAGCTTCAACATACTCCTCGTACTCCTCCACCACTTCCTCTGTGTCAGACATGGCAAGGAGGGCTCAGGTCTGCACCAGTGAATCTAAACATTGAATATAAATCCACATAGTGTCAACACCGTGGGTGAGTCTTCCAAATGACAACCTAAATAATGCAGTCTGGTTGTCTGATCATGTAATCAGTGGACTTACCTGAGGTTGAGATGAAGACAGAGAGTGGATGGAGAGACTCAGTGTGCAGCAGAGGAGAGGTCCCTGCTCTGCTTTCAGTAACAGAAACTCAGAGGTGAGGTCTCAGAGGGTAAAGGGACACACTGCTTTGTGGGGAAGAGGTTTTAGGACCCCTTGTTGGGTTATTAATAACTTTTGTAGATAGCATGTACCCTCAGCTATCACTATTCCCTAAAAGGCCGCTGTGTGACAGTGAATGATCCTGATAAAGACATTGTGTTCACAGACAGTGATTCATACACACACACACACACACACACACACACGCACACACACACACACACACACACACACACACACACACTTCTTCACACATGAATGGCAGCCTGCCACTGAGAAAACCCAGACATTCAAGTCTTATCTACATTCTCCCTGCACCGTGATAAGTGATGTTAGAGAGTGCATGTGCAATACAGACTACATTGATTATATGCTGTGGTAAGAGAGCAATTAAAAAAAATACGAGACAATAGTCAATAAAGCATTTTATTCCTCAGACAGGTGGCATTCTGCCCACTATTACACAGAATAAAATATGTCTTTTAGCAGATAAGAAAATCAAACATAGAATTACAGCACCAGAATTCCCACTGCTATAATTAAAACATAGGTATCATTAGCTGTAAGACCTTCACCTTTTTAAAGTGCTTTTGAAATTACTCAAATTAAAGTCAAGACCTGAAGGGATTTCATGTAAAAATATATCTCTCCTTTTTTCTGTCGCTTCTCTCCTCCTTTCCTTTGCAGTTGATTTTTTTCACACATATCTAACTGGTTTCAGTGTTTTAAAAAGGAGATACATAATGCTCTATGAAGAAATGCAAATGCGTGTTATTGAAGCTTCCTTAATTTCAAAATCTTCTTTGGTATCCTCCTTAAAATAACTTAACTAGTTCTAGCTAGCTCTCTATGTGTCATGTCTTTTCATCCAGTGAGCAAAGGCAGCGACGGAAACAAAAATAAAAAGCTTGAAAGAAAAGAATCAGTCAGAGTCATCCGATAATCTTTCTCCTTGTGCCCTTTCACCTTCTTCCAAATTCTGTAGAGACACGGAAATGCAGCGAATTACTCTACTGATGAAGCAGATTTGAATTCAAAGTTATGTAAAAGATGTTGACTTTCTCAGAAGTTGTTACACTTGGGTCTTCAGCAAGCATCAGGTGATCTCAGTATTTGGTACGTTACTCAAACACATGAGCAGTTGGGGAGTGATCTCACCTGTTAGGCGTTATGAACAGTTGTCCTTCACTTGTAGATTTTTGCAGGCGTGGTTTCGGGGACACTGCCCTCTGCTCTGCTCTCAAACATACTCCTCATGCTGGTGATGTCCACATGTCTCAAGTCCTAGAACGGCAAAATGGAAAATGATCACACATTGCTACAGGGCAATAAACCTAGAAAGTCGAAATGTAAACATTGATAAGAGCAAGATTAAGTTCTGTGTGAAGAAAGGATAATCCTAACAGAAGTTATAGTGGCTGTTTTACCACAAATCCCTTTATATTAAGTCTTTGACTAAACTGAGCTATGAAGTGTGAGCTTTTTTAAACTCAGTCCTTGACTGAAGACTAACATTTGTCAACTTAATATGTTCCAAATGCACAAGGGTGTATATCCCCTTCAGTTTAATTCAACCCTACTAATGGTAGAATAAGTCATATACAGATGTTTCCTATAATTTTGCTGTACAGAAGTTAATAATAATTGCTGGTAATACAGGAGAAAAGCACATATAAACACAGTTATCCTAAAATTCTAAATAAATCTAACATGAGCAGAAGACATAGAAAAGAAACACTGCTCAGGACACTGAGACACTCAGTTTGGCTAAAAGAGTAATACTGCCCTCTAGCTGCCAAATTATATACTTGAAGAGTTCATTTGCAAAAACAGATAACCCTGTTTTTATACATTTTCAAAAAACATGTTTCTTTTTGATATAGATTCCTAATAAAGTTACATTTTCAAGATATCTCTGTATTAGTAAAGTCATTTTGACTTAGTCAAAGCCACCCAACCTCAGTTGATTGATCAGACCAAAAGCTAGTAGAGAAAAAAAAAATTGAAATATTTTTTTTATTTTTCAAATGTGAGTTAGCTGTTTTTGCAAATGAACTCTTCACTTGTAATCTTTTTTAAATGAAGCAGTTATTCAAAAAATGATGCAAAAAGCCTTACAGTGGGACTGTGTGAAGACCCAGTTTGGTCACCTTTGTTGAGCCAGCGGTTGATCCGGTCTGACATTCCTGATGCAAAGTTTCTAAATTCCTAAAAGACAGACATGTACATTTTTATAGGGTCCACATGTTTATGATACCAGTGTATGTTTTAAAGGAAAATAATCTGACAGAGAACAAACGGTGGAATCATAGTACCTGTCTGGAAACTCCAGGACTGGTGGGGGCTGTGGCCTGCTGCTCCTTCTCAAAGAGACCTCTCTTCCTGGACACCTCATCAAGCAGGTGCAGGGTACGCTGGGTCACATCTGGAGATTTCACAACATCTGACTTCTACACACAAATAAGAGCTCTGAGTTAGGAAAAAACACAACAGTTCTTATCAGGCTATTCTGTTTTGTTGCCTGAGTCTGACCTGTGCAGCCTGAGCCAGCCTCTCCATCTTCTCTTTGATGGACCTGGAGGAAATCCTCTGCCTAGAGCTGGGAAACAATCAAAGAAAAAAGAATGCACATTTTGTACACTTACTATGACTTAAATAATGATAACTAAGCTTTAAAATAACTACAAAAAACAATAGTAATGATTTCAACATGGAAACTTACTTTCTCTGCAAAGATGGTGCTGAATCTTCATTGTCATTTTGGTCCTGATCCAAACCACCAAACAAAAGGATTGTTAATGTTATACACACGATACATCCACTTTAAAAAGATACACTGGAGCCTTATTAGGTGCAAAATCACGAGACACTGCTATAACTCTCCTCAGAATTAGAAATAATAAAGCCAATAATCTAGCTCAGTTATAATATAATAATTTTTAAGTGTCAATTCAACCCTCCTGTTATGTTGCGGGTCAAATTGACCCTTTTAAAAGTCTATTTTTAGGCAATATATGCCTTCCAAACCAGTTAATTGCAGCATAGAAATCTGGGCAGCATGTGACAGAAGAGGAGTCATGTTAATTTATCAACATCACTTCATAAAAATAAACAAAAATCTATGTCATGTAAAACTTGTATTTATATTTAGGGCTTTCCAATGTACATTAAAAAAGTTTTAACATTAATTTAAATGAAAAACGAGTGAGTTATCCTCACTGAACCATGATCTGTGAGAATTAAAGAACACCAATGGACCAAATCTTGATTTAAATGGTTAATAATGGAGTTAAAAATTAGATTTAAAAAAAAAGTGTATTGGGATTTTTTGGGGTTCTGACACTTTTAGATAATTGAATATGCCCCGGGTCAAATTGACCCAGGAACTTTACTGCTGTTCCAGAGAAACGAACATAGAAGAAGGGTTAAATCTAGAGAAATGTACAAACGTACTGTGTTGGGTTCAAACTTCTTCGAGGCCATCCTCACACTTGCACTACAAAATAAACAAAAGCAGTCAGGGATTGAAAGCAGGTAAACATATAAAAACAAACTAAACATTAAGACAAGGATCTTACTTTACCTCCTCTGCAGCGGTGAAGTCTCCTCTTCTTTCTTCCTCATCATCTGTGTGAAAACCCAAGTGTTATAGCAGAGGTTATACAGCCATCCACATATGAGCAGCGAATGACCAGCACAGTCACTCTCTACCTTATGATGTGTTCAGTGTTAACAAAGCATCCAGTCAGCAGTAAAAGCTGGGAATTTTTCCGCAGCTACAGAATTAGCATGAGCCATTAGCAAGCAAATGATGCAGAGCTAGTCGTCCTAACAGCTGATGTGAGATTAAAGCATGTTTGAACAGTCAAATAAGCAAAAATTCATGTCTGCATTGTGTTTACCCTGAAAGATATAGTCCTGGAGCTCTGTCGGACAAACGCAGGTTTGGAAGTCTGTTCAAAGTTGGTGCTGGAGGGAGAGCCGTTCTTACCAGTCTGAGGTAAAGTAAAATAATGTTTAATTTACAGCACTGATCAATGTGATGTTTAAAATGTTTAATGTTAAATATTTTGAGGCTGCAGGTACAAATATGCAGCCAAACATTTCACAAGCACACAGGCTGTAACTTTCACTCTTTTACCACTAGAGGGTGCTGCTAATCTTTTAGATTCAATAAGCAGGTGCCAGCATGTAGCAAGCCTTTTGCAACCAAACTCCTTGTGTTTAGAAAAAGCACACACAGTTAAGTGTTTTATAAAAAATACCTCATGTGTGTGTCCATTCTGAACAGGACTCTGAGCGTCCCGAGAAGAGGGACTTTGGCAAGGTGACGGCCAGTGTTCTCCAGGCGAAAGGGGGGCCTTTGGAGAGCGGGGGCTTATGGGAGATGTGCATCCGCTGACTGAGGGACTTCTGTCGAGTGAGATGGAGACAGAGCTGCAACACCAGAGACACAAGTGAAGTGAAAGGTCAGTTGCATGAGAAATTGGGCAGTGATCAAGAAACCAACTCAGAGTACAGCTGCAGAGTATTACTACACCCTCACCCACTTGTTCTACCTTTCACAGGATAATAAAGCAACATCAATCAAGATTAATAGTATGTCCACCATGTAGTAATGTTATTATATGACAGACTTGCATATCAGCATGTCCAAACAAAAGCAAGAGGTGCTAAGCTTTATATTTTTATCAGCCATCCTGATAGCTTGTCTCAGTCAGACAAAGGTTGTTTCCACATGCTTCATTTACTGTCTATCATAATAAATAGGTCTATTTAAGAGTGTATTTTACAGTATAGCTACCTTCTTTATATAGCTGATTATTTAGATAATAAACTAAGCCGTTGTAATGTGTATTACTTAGGGAATGTCGATATCTTAGATCATTTGTGCCCTCAGCTGTAGGACCTTACCTTGGTCTCATGCACAGGAAGAATGATGTCATCCACGGGAGTTAAGTTATATGGATATGAACTTGAATTGATTTGTGAACTTGTGTTTGTTGTTGTGTGTATTGCTTGTATGTATAGGATGTGTGGACTGCTGTTGCGACACAAATTGCCCCTTGGGGACAATAAAGATTTTCTAATCTAATCTAATCTAATCTAATCTAATATCTTGCTGTAGTTTTTCTATTTTACCTTCCTTGTCTACTGCTGCACTTTAACATCCCCCTTTATCTGGTCTTAAAAACTGTTTGATCTGTATTTGATCCACCCCAAAGGCAAACCTGCAAAAGGAACAATAAACAAAATTTGGTGTTCAATAACCTGACAAACTTGCGTGCCGGGTTGGACGGAGGTTTGGGATCAGGGGCTTTACCCGTCGACTCCCCATTTTCGTGCTAACAAAGAAACAAACAAGAGAGAAAATAAACATGAGGACACAGCACACAGGCTTTTTACACAGCATCTGAGACACACCTTGGATTACATAACGCTGTACAGTTATGGCCTCATTTGCAGATCCGCTGAATAAAAGCTGGCTGCGAGCGTTATAAAAGATAAAGTTCAGATCATGACCCGCAGTACACCTTATCCAAGTTTTATGGATGATTTGCATGATCGCTTCATCCACAGGAAGAGAAAAGTGACAAGACGGGAAATGATCAAAACGCCATGAGCTGCATTTTCTACAAATCCTCTTTTGATTTTATACATTCAGATGTTTGTAGAGGAAAATATGCTTGATTCATGTTCAAATTTAAGTTGTTTTTAACTAGCAAACTAACTCTTATGTGAACATCACACACTTTTCTGGTCACTGACTCTTTTCAGTAATGTACAGTGAGTCCACAGAATATGCAACATTTCTATCTTTGCCTGAGTAAGGAATAAGAAAAGTTGTTGTTGTAAAATCTGGTTAATGAGTAATGCGTCTCACCCTCTGCGTGGGGTAACAGTTAACTGTGATTAAACACTCTGCAGTGGCACTATAAACTGCCACTGTGTCAGCCTGCCTCATCAGAGTTAGGAAAGTCCGTTTATACTAGGTTATTTTTAGAAATGATCCCATGTCGTCCTGATGGTGTAATTTTATCCACCACTTTGGTTAAGACTATAATAACAACTGTTGAATTGCATTTGTGGTCCTCAGTGGATGAATGCCCAAAACGTAGGTGATTTCCTGACACTTCATTTTGCTTGACGAGAACATAAAAGTTTTTGTTCACGCCATAAAATATCTCAACATCTCCTTCTCTGATTGGTCCAGAATTTGGTAAAGACATTCATGGTTCCCAGATGATTTACCCCTAATCACTTTGGTGGTCCTGTGACTTTCCATGAAGCACTTACATTTGGTTAAAGAGGACTGCAATTATGGCAGAATACATCTTTCACTCTTTGAAAAAGGCAAACTCCAGTCGTACCTGTCTGTTTGTGATGTTGGTGCTCGTACTACTGCTGCGGCTGTTGCTGTTGCTGTTGGTGGGACTGTATGACGTGGTTTTCACTGGTGGTTGTGGTTTAGTGGCTTGCACGGGAGGAAACACACTACCCTCGTCCACATCCAAATCCCCCAACAACTCCACCCTGGCCCCTCCACTGCAGGTCTCGCCTTCATCCTCCCCGACCTCCTTCTGTTTTCTCAGCGTCTCCACATGCCGTATTCTACGCTTTTCATCACGGACACGCAGCATCTCCACGAAATCTAGCTGCATCTGGTCCACACTAAACATAAATGTAACATACATACTTGTTAGTAGTTAGTATTGATGATGGATCATTTCAGATAAGGAGCAAAAAGACCTGTCTGATCAGGTTTCTATAAAGAAAGGCTCTTCAGTTACTCTCTCTCTTTGAAAACTGCTTCTGCTGCAGGTAATCAGCTGGTGGTGTTTTTGAAAACCTTTTAAACTTTTCACATGTGGTGTCAAGTTTTTGGGTGTTGAAAGTATACAGATGATACACACCCAAGGGCCAAGTGTTGGAATCCTCACCCTCTTCTTCTGAAATCTATCCTCTAAAAAGGAGTATAATCCGAGAAGATTGATTCGCACAAACTAACATAATTTGGCCCTCTTGCGTACAAGGAACAACAGAAGAGCAGAGCAAAGAACCTTAAGCAATGGGATCGTGTTCAGGGAGTCTATAAATCAAGCTTTGGCATGTGCAAATCAACAAAATGTGCTTTGGGAAATCATGGGAATAACCTGTTGAGGCCCTGGGACGTCTCACTCGAGGAGTCTGTCTCAGGGATGCTGTCACTGGTGGGTGTATCTCTGCGTGTTTCACTGGCATCAGAATCGGGGTCTGCAGAGCTTTTCACCCTCCTTCTCTTCTCCCTCTCCACCTCCTCTTCATCCTCCATCGTCCACTGGCGCGCTAGGCTGAGGACAGTCATAACACGCACATGGTTTAGAAATGAAACTAAAGCAAGGACAAGGTCTGAACGAAATTAGGATACACAAAACAGTCTCAACATGAAAGTCATTGATCTTCCATTAAATCGACAGATATCTATCCAGTTGAGTGCCTGTTTTGGTCGGTTCAAAGGATTATTATAGGCTAACGGTTGCACAGAACCTGCTATACTTGTTCATCAACTATAAGTATAGAGGCACAGTTGTTTGCTTATCTGAGAAACTTTAAATACACCATTCAGTCAACATTTTTCCAGTCTTGTCTTGTCTTGACTTAAACCTGAAATCCTGAAGCAAATAGTGACTTAATACATATAGGGCCAAAATGCCTGTTACAAATAAGACAACCAAAATAAACAGTACATAGCCTTTAAATTGGCTAGTGTGGCTTATAGTTTGTCAGCAAAAAATGTAAAAAGTCACTAAATTCGGAATAAAATACTAATTTTAACTCAATTTTGATACCTGGGTTTAATCTGAAACCATTAAACTGCTTGATCCAGCTGCTCAGTAAATTATAGGACCCATTACATCTCATGTCATGAGCAGCAACTTACAGGTGTCTTGTTCTCCATTAAAAAATGTTTGTATATAAGCTTACCTGGAAAGAGCCGACCAGTTCTTCCGACTGATGGACATTTTGGACGAAATAAGAAGTACAAAGTTTCCAGGTGCGCCTATAGTTCCAAACAAAAAGAGAGTCGACTTGTCTGGGACGCTGAGGGCGGCAGTCCGATTACAGTAAGAGCGGTACAAAGCAGTCCACCTTTACCCCGGTGCAGCTCACCGAGGCGTCACGTGACCGCAAAGGTAAGCTACCCCACCTGAGATAGAGCATGAGAGAGAGAGAGAGAGAGAGAGAGAGAGAGAGGTTCTCCATGTATGGTGTCATAAAGGGATTAAGGAGCTGTTATTGTTGAAGTTATGATAGCTGTGATGTCAGGTTTACTGTTTTTTGGCTGTTGCACTCAAACTAAAATAAGCCAACTGAACGCAGTTCTAATATAATAACACACCACATTTATGGGAATGTATTTATTTATTAGTTTATGTGACAGGGGCCATGCAAAACAAAAACTGTCAAGCCAGCGTTACATATAAGCTTGAAGTATCTGACATGAAATAAGTAACTGACATAAAACAAGTCAAGGAGAAACCTATGTTGTCTCAGACTCTCAAGGACATTAAGATTGAGACACCCATCGTGTTTTGTGACTTGCAGGATAAGTTTTGGGACCCTTAAGCCAGCAGACCCAAGGAGAGTACAATAAAAGACTAGATGTTAAGATAAGTTTGGGCTTTGTAGTAGGATATGTCACTGGCTCTCAGACCTAGAGGTGCTGGTAAACTGCAAACAGCAAGACACAGATTGACATGCTGTCTTCCAGGCATTCCGCGGTGCTTGTCAGATACTGGTATTGTTTTCTTGTAATAAATGCATTACTAAACAAGCAAGCCAGTGGCACGAAGATTCCTTCTGCATCTATACATCACGGGCGGTCAAGATACAACAAGCTCATTTTCCTCTGTTGTCCCTGGGCAGGAAGATGTAAAAGAATGTACAATACAAATGATAAAAAACATACTAGCATTTAAAACAATACATACTCAACAACAGGCCATCACTAGTAATACCACATTTAAAATGACATTTCATTGTTTGATGCATTCAGAGGATTAACTCAGTGATCACATGCTTGTTTTTCCTTGAGCCATAATGTCAGTTTACTTTTAAAAACACTGAGGCTTGCACAGTCTCTAATGTGGGTAGGAATTGAGTTCCATTTTTCTGCTGCTCTGACTGAAAATGCAGACCGTCCAAATGTAAATGTAAATGTAAATGAAGAACACAGAGGTACTCTGACAGGATTAGCAGACAAACAATAAAGAAAAGCAAACATAACATTGGAAAATGAGCATGAAACATGACAGACTTTTATTTGAACAATTAAGACTTTATTTAACTTTTTTGGCTGTTGTTCCTTTTTTTTTTTCTTCCCCCCACAGTATGAGTCAGACTGTTACTGTTTGAAGCCCCACCTTCCTCCAGAGCTCAGCTGGACTCTGACCCAGACCCAGTCCAACACACCCTCCACCTCACCTGGCATTATACTACACCTGTTCCTGCTGTACTCTGTACAGACCACTGGGCTACAATAAATAGGGTACGTCTTTTTAAATTCAAGATCAAATGTGGAATGTGATACTGATCAAGATACCTGCTGTTTGTTTGTTTGGGCTAACATGAACCAGGTTCATTCATGTCCAAAGAAGGCTGACCAGTCGCTTCAACCATTAAGATGCTATCTTATAGGTCTAATTTGCATGTCTCTCCCTGCCCCATCGAAGCAAAGCACGTATCAGCAGAGTGAGCTGTGTGTCTCTGCTGCTGCAGTGTTCATATATGTTCCTGTAACTGTATTGGACATGTGACAACTGAAGGCTCTTTGCATGGTCCTTGATAGGGCAATAACGATTAAAGCGCCATAACTGAATGACTTTTCAGAGAGCGCTTTATGAGCATGCAAAACAAACAGCAGCTACAGAAAGATGTTTTACAACCAGGCACAGGATGATGGTGTGAGCAGCTTGCATGCATGGACATTTCAGCAGATGTTTGCTCTCTTGCAGAATTGCTTCTGAATTAGAGGTGCATCCATGAGGGTTTGGCTTTATCATTGTGTTACACTCACATCTTCTTTGATAAAACAAAACTAAGACCCTGCCACCATGCTTGCAGCTTCATGAGCTTTGCTCTGGTACATGCTAACATTTGCTAATTAGCACTAAACACAAAGTACAGAAAAGGCAGATGTCATTCACCAAAGATTTATTTCAACATAATCCAAAGTATTGCACAGATTGACATTTTTGTCTGATGATGGTGCATGGTGAAAGGTCAGGGGATCACAGAAGTGATTACAGTTAATCCTGAGCTGGAAATGAATGTTTGTTCAAATTTCCAGAGTAATCCATTCAACAGTTGTTGATATATTTCCGTCAATCCATAAGCGGTGCGCCAGCAGACCCCTGTCACAACCCGAGATGCTGTGAAGCCATATTTTTTTTTATATTAACTGCACCTTAAATTTGACTCCATTTTGTAGAGCTCTAAATAAAGTAATCTGCAACTTGCAGAATCTTACATATAAAAAAATCCTTATGGACAGACCCAACAGTTCGATGGGAGGACTCTCGGCCCTCTCGCAGCAAATATATTCCCTCCTCTGTAAAGAGCCTTGGTGTTTATTATGACAGTGCCTTTAAATTTGAAAAACAAATCTCTTCTGTTGTTAAGTCCAGCTTCTTCCAGCTGGGACTTATAGCTAAGGTAAAGCCTATCTCCCTCCCAAAGATTTAGTGAGAGAGACAGCGGTACATGTCTTTATTACTTCTAGGCTTGATTATTGCAATTCCTTGTATGTGGGCTTAGATGTGTTGTCTATTCAGCGCCTGCAGCTTGCTCAAAACACTGCTGCTCACCTCCTGACTGACAGGAAAAAGAGGGAGCACATCACACCTGTGCTGCGTGCTCTCCACTGGCTCCCAGTCAATCACAGGATTGATTTTAAAGTTGTACTTTTAGCATACAAGGCCCTAAATGGATTGGCACCATCCTACTTGGCCGATATTCTTTATATTCACAACCCAGCAGGGGCCCCCAAGCTCTGGAATGGCTTGCCACTCCATTTACGATCGGCACCCACTGTTGAATGTTGTAAATCTTTGTTGAAGACCCATCTCTTCTCTTTGGCTTTCTCCTCGTGAGGAGGACATAAATATCCTGATATGTAGTGCAACTTTTTACTTTTTTACTTTGTAAAGCACTTTGGGCAACACTGGTTGTTTTTAAATGTGCTGTATGAATAAAGTTGACTTGACTTGACTTATCTGATTTAACACAAATCTGTACAAGAAATTAGTCCCATGATGTGTTATTGTTATTACAGTTTTAATGTAAATGTAAATCCATTCAGTTCACAAAACCACAGGTAATGTTGACAGTTTTTTGTCAAGCACAAATATAAAAGCTTCCCCTAGATATGGCTAAGTCATTATTTATTAAAAATAACAATTATATCCACATTAGTTGTTTGAAAATAAAGGCTGCATAATTTGACATTGCTGTAATTCTCAATGGTCTGTAAATGAGTTATAATGAAAATACAAATAATTGCACATCGTACATTTATTTAGTTGTTTAAAAGACAACTTTCAGGCTTATGGTAACATATTTTCACCTCCATGAAAGGAGCATACAAAAGAGTGTAAGCATTGGACTGACATTCAGGAGCTACAATAGACTGTAGGATAATAAAACAGATCCAGATGCAGGAAGTGTGATGTTGCTCACATGACATCTTCTTCACTGGGCAGAACCCTTAGCGGCATCAAACATCTTCTTCCTCCCCTCCATCCCTGACATGGCCTCCACGTTCTTCCTCCAGTCACTGTCTTCCACTGGCCTCTTCTGCAAAGACACAATAGACAACGGTGTAAGAGATGGTATGAAGAAGTGAGAACAGCCTTTGTAATAAGACTGTGAAGTAGAGCAGGTTGGAGAGAAAAAACATCCTCTTCTCATTATAGTCTAATCCTCTAAGGCCTGTGTTTTCACCTGGGAATCCCCTGTGACAATACTGTATGACTGCACTGGTATAACTGGTTTCAAGCACCTAATACTCTCACAGACACAGGGATCCTTGCAAGCTCACATGCAGATACACACCAGCACCTGCTAATCTGCTCACACACTAACACACTCACACACACACACACACACACACACACACTGACCAGTGAGCAGAAGCGGCTACAAAAGCTTCTCTTCTGTGTACAATGGGATCATTGTCTCGTGTGCCATACCTCTTCTTATATACACACACACTCAGTAGCCACACTGTACTGCCCAGTATCTCAAACACACCCTTCACACACACACATGAACACACTTTTCAGGTGTCCCATAGCACTGTTAGCGCTGACATCATGCTGTAGCTGAAACTTTATGTAAGCAAGTTGACACGCTTCCCTTACTAAAACTACACAGCTACTGTAGGCCGGTTTGATTGTGTTAGTTTGTGTGTTTGTTGAATAAGATTACGTTTTCTCTCTCTTGCACACACCTTCTCAGTGTCTTCCTTCTTGACAGATTTGAGGTTGGCCCGGAGGTCCATAGAGACTTTGTGCTTAGAGCCCAGCAGAGAGCGGAGGATGGCGTCAGCAGACACACGAACTCGTCGAAGACTAGGCCTCTTGAATTTGCCCCTGAGGTCCAACACCTTGATGTTCAGGTCTTTTATCTGGAACAGGGATACGGAGTCTAAATGGGTTCTGCTGTATATTTAATAGATAAGGATGTTTGAATTTAAAGGGCAGCATGTTGGACCAGAAATACTTTTTTACCTCACGTGTGTTTAACATGACTTTGGCTTCAATGTCATATCGCTCCTCATCCACCACATCTACCTTTGCGTGAAGCTCTCTGCAGAGGTCCTGGATATAAACACACACATGCAACACATTTCAGAGGGAAAAAGGTGTAGTTTATTAATGGAAGAAATGATTTTGACTGCACACTTTTTGACTTGTGGTAAGTCATTTCAAGAGAATTGTACCCCAAAAGTTTTCATTTTTCATGCATTACATGTAGAATAAGTGTATAAAAAAGAGCTCAGGTACCCCAAATTACTTCAATTTAACAAAATTGGCAAATTCTAAATAAATATATGGAGGTTTATTGCTTTTTTTTATAATGAAATATGGGTTAATTGGCTATAAATTACTGAGAAGTCAGAGGAAAAAAAACAAAGAATGGAAAAATGTGGGCGATTTTGAGGGTGAGTTACCTGAAGCTGTGCAAGACTGAGGCCGCTGGTTTGTAGAGCAGGAGATCTCTCTGACAGATACTTATCTTTCTCCTCCTCTTTAACCAGCATCTCCTGTTCCAATTCCTCCTTGGCCTTTGCCACCATCAGACTCTGTTAAAAATAGTCATGTACAAGTCATTATGTAAGACAGGATGTTCTGACATTGAGTGAGAAAAGTGAAGCAGCACATTAAGTTTAAGTGTTTTTCTCTTAACATAAATAGTTTCACTATTGTGCCAAAGCAATATTTCACATTTCAGTAGTTACTGAGTATGGCCTCTTCTGTCCCCTTGTGGTCAAACATTGTATTACAACATAAAAGATTAGGTCCATGATATCTTACCTTGAGCATCAGCTTCCTTGAAGCTGAGATCTTTGGTTTCCTCTAGAGGAAGAACATTATTCAGGGCATTAAACAAAACCATTGTGTTATTTCTTTACTTGTTGTTTAAATAGTTTAATGTGATTGGCATAATTATTATGTTAAGGTATACTCTCTGAATGTTCAGTGTCTAAAATGTTCTTACCTCTTGTCTGTAAAAGAAAAAAGGACAGGATTTAAAGAACAGGAAATGAAAGACCATGAGTAATTCAGACACAAATCTCAGAGATATTGGTTTAATCGTGTATATTTAAGAACAATTATGGTCTATAATAAGAACACTCACATATGCTCAGGCATCCTGCTGATTAGATCTCACTGCAGGTGAGAGAGATGAGATTAGAAACACACAGTTGTTGATCTTTCAGCAGAGCTGGACATTGCCATGCTTCTTCATTAGTGCTCTTTCCACATTTGAAATCCATGTCAATATGTTAAGGCTGTCGGCAGCTAAATGACACCTAACTCTACACATGGACCTCTATCCTCCTGCTTGTCAACACTTTATTGACACTCAATTGTCATGCTTTATGGAAGCATGTAATCTTCTTGTTATGCATAACATAGCTAAACGCTGCATTATCAGGACTTTTCAAAGAGAGCTGTTCTAGAAAAATTGAAATTGAAATGACACGGTGTGTCAGAGTGAATAGCTTTAAGTTGATGTTTGAATATCATCTCTCTACTTCAGTATTGTTTTGACTTTTGTCATCACATTAGCACCACTCGTTCTGTCACTCAGCCTCTTTTCCTTCTACCCTTAAACAAATCACCAAACATTTTTCAGCATTTTTACACCTTCTCTCTCACCTCCTCTCACCCTTTCTCTCTTCATATCCCTCTCCCATTTTACTATCTACTGCAAGTTAACAGTGACGCCACATAAAACCTCCCAGTATTATGGAGTTACGAGCTGCTGTGGTGGATTAGGAAAATTCCTGCTTGATAGCCATCCTTCATCCATCTCTCCCGTCTCTGGTCCCCATCTTTCTCCCTAGGATTATCTTGGGGAGAGGAATTTAGAGTGGCCTATCTCCCCAAATAGACCAGGGGACATCTGATAGACAGCTGTGGGGGCTGATTGTGCTCTGGGATGCCCAGGCGGGATCAGAGATTTACCATCAGTAACTCATGGATGCTTATGAACCTCTGTGGTGCAGCCAACTTGGCAGTCAGAGAAAAGAGAAAAAAGCCAAAAGTGTTTTGGAAAGTTTGTGTCAGCCTCTAATTTGAAAACTTATTTTAATTATTTAATTGTGTTTCTTTGGTTTAGCTGCAGCCCACAGAACAGTTAAAATCATCAAAGTCATATTGAAACACTTAATAGCTCACCATAAGTTTGTTCAAGTATAATTTTACTCATTTGAAACATGAATCAGCAGTTCTCCTACAGCTCTCAAAAGTAAACATCGTAAAACCCATGTAATCCAGAGTCTATTATACCAGTTTTGGACAAAAATGTGGTAAAAAAAAAGAAAGAAAAGAAAATGACGTCAATTAAACTATTCTCTATTCAGTTACAGTCTGTTTAAAAAAGGGAGAAATATGCCTAACATCACACCTGAATAACTTTACAGACCACACCAAGGAGCCTTACCAGTGTCAGAAGCAGGAGAGAGGCAGAGAGATGAGACAGCAGCGGAGGCAGGATGGACAGATCAGAGACAAGCCCAACAATTTGGTGTCCCCCTATTTAACCACCGCGCCCCCGTCATTGTCTGGCTCCCTCTTTCTCTTTTGTTAGTGGAAGCTATTATTAGTAAACCCCATCTCTCTTACTGCCTAATCTTGCTCCATCCATTTGTCTAGCAGAAGATTCATTATAACCAGGCGTTAGAGCCGGGGGCCCAAGCCTCACATGACAGGAAGATGAACACAACGTATGTGATAAAGTACAGGCAGAAAGTTTAATGCTGACACTGGTTAAAGATAGACTGGGGAGGGGACTGGAATTAAAAAAAAAAAGAGATGTAAGGGTATTTCTTTGGAATATTTTAGCTCAAGGACCACAGGTAAGTGGGCGTGAAAATGTGCACATCTTTGTTGTTGTATAGTATCATTAGCCACACTAGAGGCGTAGCTTGGGGATGGTAGCATAAGTCTGTAGGTCCAGACTGAAATGTAACAACAACCCCTGTAGATAAGGTGGATCTGTAGCATGATGGAATGCGAAGACTTTTTAAAAAAAAAATTTCAGAATAGAATTAATCCACAAGTTAATCTTTCTTGACTAACACTACATTTCTATATACCTTGGCTTTAAAAAATGGCCAACCCACCCATCTGTTTCAGAAGCGCAGTTTTGAGGCCAATCGGCGGCAGCCATACTGCTGCTGTCGAGCGATTGTGAAATAAAGCGGCGGGCTTTGAGCCTCCTAGCCAACAGCTACAGTGTTCCCAGCTGTCAATCAAGTCAGCTGTGCCTCTCATTGGAAAACTCGTAATCTCAATATCTTCGAAATTGCCGCTTTAGAAAGAAATTCACCCCCCTCACAGTGTGTGCCGATCAAGAAATGAGCTATCCAGACTACACTTGTCTTTTGTACCAGGCTGTAAACATGTTTATTTCTGCTGTAAAGATCGGCTTTTTTGAATTGGTGTGTATGTGGTTTTCCAGTACTTCCGGAGCCAGTCTCAAGTGGATCCTCGATGAACTGCAGTTTTTTGCACTTCCACATTGGACTCATATTTTTAGACCGTAGGTTGCTGCTTGTTTTTAATTCATGGTTCCTATTTGACGAGTCCTGATGACTGACAATAACCTGTCCACACTAAACACTGTATCTAAGTAGAGCTAACTCAGACGACTTGGGGCCGCCTTTCAGCATCCACTGTTTGCTTTCTCAAGTGCTCATTAGCAAACATCACGCTATCAAGCATAACTAAGATTGCTAACATAGCAAACCTCAGGGACCCCATAAACATGGACATAAATGTTGCTCCACTGTCATGTCGGCATGTTAGCAACTAACATTAGCATTCAACTCAAGGGATTTCTAAACAGCCTCAGAGCTGCTGGAATGACTGTTGATTCTTAGATTTGATTACCCAAGTCTAATCACATCAATATGTGGGGCACACGTGCAGGGTGGGCCCTGGGATTTTCATCCTTTAAACAAACATCAAAGACAGACTTTTTGACAAAAAATGAAACTCTATCGCAGCATTTGTAACCCAGTGAAAAGGATAGGGTAAACCTCTCACCAAAACTTAAAAGATTTAATATTTTATTTTAATACCCTTTTAACACACCCTTTGTTCTTTTAAACTTATGCAGATAGAAACTAGTGTTACAGTTTGACATGACATGGTATTTTGGCCACTACTATAAATGAACCATCATGTGTACTGGTACAATTTGCAATGGTATGACTCCATTAAAGTAATGACCACACTATGTTCCCTGAATAATTATCTCCTCTGATTGGTTTGTTCTCAGAATCTATTTCAAAATTGTTGGTCTTTTACCCTCCATTTCTCCCTCATAGGCTTTTTCAGCTGCAGTCCCTTAATATTAGAGCTAAAGGAAACACAAAATGCATGGTGAGTGAATGGAATGTTCACAGGTCAACACCTAAAGTTCATTGAACCATATAGAAAAATAACAGAGTATGATATATTTCACGGCAATATGAGATCTACAAGGGGAATATGGACACACATGCACTAAAGACAAAAAAATATTAGATACACAGACAGATTGCACTATTAACCCTCCTGTTATGATGCGGGTCAAATTGGACCATTTTAAAGTTGGCTTAATTAGCGTGAACAGCATATAAAATGAAAATGGTTCATTTCATACATTTGCAAACCCCCCTGCATGCTTATATTACATAGATACTGGGGGTCAATTTGACCCTGCAGTCAAAGTGGAGGCTAAAAGGGGTCAGAAGTGTCAAATTCTAAATGTTTCTTTGCAACTGTGTTACATCTTTCACCCAAATCACTTTCAAATGTAGATAAAAAAGTTTTAACTTGAATTTTCATTTAAAAAATAAGTGAATTATCCTAATTGAACTATGATCTGTGAGAATTAAAGAACACCAATGCACTAAATGTTGATCTAAACGGTTAGTAATGGAGTTAAGAATGAGATTTTTAAAAAATGCTTATTGGGATTTTTTGGGGGTTCTGACACTGGAATTATCAAATATGCCCCGGGTCAAGTTGATCCAGGAACATTATTGTTGTCCCTAAGAAACGAACATAACAGGAGGGTTAAGGTAACTTTGGGTCTGCATTCCAGGACACTTGCTTGGCAAAATCTTTGATTTGCAAACCCCATATACACAAACACAGTCAACAAAGATACATTCTTATCTCTCAGCTTAAGTGAGACAGACCTCTAGTGGTCAATCATGCACACAGCAAACAGCAGCTCCTTTACAGCCATTTGTAACATCACAAGAAAAATGTGCCTTGTAAAACAATCTGACCTTTAATCCTCAGACCGTTCCAGAGAAGTATGTACACATATGCCTTCCTTTTGTAAAGGCACTGAATCCCGTATCTGATGACTGACTTATTCGTCTTAACATCAACCTCACCATAAGGCAAACATTAGCCTTAAGCCTAGGATTCAGTTTATATAATGCAGATAAATGTGTGTGTGTTTATCTAATGAGAAAACCAGATACTCAGGACAGAGGTTGTGATGTTTAAAGAGGGCATTCCTCTGAGTAGTGTCAGCACACACTCTCTGAACGGTCTGACATTTAAAGATGTAATGCACAAAACCACCACTGAGTGAAAAAACTTTACACACCCTTCACACAGTCTTCTGTATATCTACACCTGCCCACAGACCAAACCGCTCAAGCTGTTTTTGTCCAGCAGCCATCCATCAGTGGGTGTCTCCTCTCTTTGCAGTCCTCCTGGCCTTTAGCTGACTCATGCGGTGTGGCTAGTTTTGGGGTTTTCCACAGTAATGAGAGACATGGCTACACAATCAAGCCTTTATTCTTGACCTGAGCAGAGGCCCATACACACACAGACTGCCATATTCTTGACACACACACACCCACACTAAAGATGCTTGAATGAACAATATAAGCCTGCCCTTGCTAACGAGAGTCTCCTGATGCTGAGGCCTCGCTGAGTTTCGCGCTGGTTTGTGTGTGCACGTAAACCTCTGTAGGTGAATGTGTGGGTGGATGTTTGTGAGCACATGCCTCAGGCTCACTGTGCTTCTCATTAGTCCTCCGAAACAAAAGGCGTCCTGACTTCAGCATTCACGCAAGAGCAAGAGAGCAATGCCACAGTGTGTGTGTTTGTGTTTTCCAGAGGCTGTAACAGCAAGGTTATGCCACAACTGGAAACAGATGAGCTTAGCAATTAATGGTCTGCACCTGAAATTAATCACAGCTGACTGTTTTGTTCTAAGAGATGTAAGATACTGATCCAGGATATGCTTGAGTTAAATCTCAACACCTCAGGATTAAAGACAAAAATGTATTTAATATTTCAAGGTTGTAATACTGTACATGGTTTCAGCATATATGTAACACAATGTGCAATTGATATGATCAAAATACTTCATTTTAAGCTTTGGAAAAACATGCAGATCTGTTAAGCATTTAACAAAACTTTTTTAAAGCTAGTCAAACATCAATGTGTGTTCATAAAAAGCAAGACTAGAAAAGGTGACTCTAGATTCATCGGTGTCAGAAGAAGCTTGGAAATGATGTCCAAAGTAGAGTCTACTTTTAAAGCGTAAAGGCACAAAGGGAAAACAGTGTCCTCGATTTCTATCCCAATATCACCATCATTTTCTCTTGAGGGCGACCTCAATCAATGAGGTCATTCTGACAGCAAAAACCATGCCATCCATGCTGACAGTTTATCATATTCCTATGCTCTATATGACAGCGTGAATATGTTCATGTAAGAAGGAGGAGAAGCATCTTTGTAACTCTTGTTCTCTGTCATGTAATCCATAATCGCTGAGGGCTGTTTGGTCCCACCATGCTTTGCAGATAGCCTTGGTGTCCTCTCTTCTCTCTGCTCCAATTAGTTCAGTCCCAAGAAAGAAGGAAGGCTGAAGAAAGCAAAAAAAAAAAAGAGTTTAAATACTCCATTGTTACTTTACATAGTTGACACTGTGGCAGCTGATGAGCTCCTGTTAAGTGCACTTGTAGTGAGTTATATTACTGTTACCACAGCGACTAAGTTAATTTGGGCACTTGACTTCTGCAGCTCTCTTAAGGAAGCTTGGTTGTGGATTCCTGGAGTGTGAGCTCATAGTTCAGACTTACACACTCAGTTCAAGAACATTTGAGATTTCACTGACCACTTGCAGTAAATAAAACTGGTGTCATGTCATGTGCTGCTACTCATTCTGTCCTAAAAGCGGGAGGACGAATAGGTTGCTTGCTGTGGTAACTCAAAATGTCCAATTGTCTTCCTGTTAGTTAAAGGCATAAGAGTGGGCTGTGTTTGTAAGTGTGCGCGCCACGTGTATTTAAAAATACTTGGCTGCCTTGTGAGGGAGAGGTGGGCAGATGTTATTTTGGAGGCTCAAATTGCATCGTAATTATGTCCTGCAGTAAGAGTGCATTTGTGTCCTAAAATGTCTGTGTTGCTGTGTAGTAAGAAAGCTAATGTGACTTTGACTCAATAGTGGACCATCCAAATGCTAAAGTGTTTTTTTTTTTTTAAATAACTTAACTTCAAACACACTTCTCTTTAGGTTGTGAGTTGATCCCAGTTATGCCACCTTAGCCCCAAGAGTCTGGATGTTTTCATTCCATCCAATCAGTGCACCAGCGTGTTACTATTAGCACCCCATCAACCCTACTGGAGGGGAGATTATCACTGAAGGTGGCAGCTGCACCCTTTAGAGACTTTTATGTCTTTGATGGATAAGAAGCACATTTTTTTAACCTGACCCTAAGGGTGTTAATGTGAAACTATGATTTGTGTTTCTCTGTAAGTGACTCAACTTTGATTCTAGAGGTGGCTATTGGATGTTACAGACATAGAGGAAGTGTGGTGTCCCTACACAAAAATAAGCATTTTCAGTTTAAACATGTAATTATAATATACAGAACATACTTGCTACATTTTGATAACAGCCCTTGACATTTTTTTTTCAGGCTTACCATGTCACAGCTCCTCATCCTCTCCAGTGCTCCCCAGGTGTGTTGAGGACAGGTGCCTGTTCCTCCCTGTCTGCACGGCCTGCAGGTTCTTGTAACGCACCAGTGCCAAAGCGATCTCCGCGTTCCAAGCCGTCCCTTCCTGCCGACACCGAAAGTCAATCTCCTTCCCTGTAACCATGACCACGGTGAAGTACACCAGCCCTCGCTTGTACTCCACGCAGTCCACGGTGGCCATGCGCTCAAATCGGAGCTCTTTGGCTTTGGAGCTCCACGCTGAGCCTGGAGCATCACCACCACCTCCGGAGCTTTTGCAGTTGTGCAGGCGCAACCCTTCCTCTGTGAGCACGCAGCGCTTCTTCTTCCACAGCTGGAGGAGCCCGCTGCTGCGCTTCTCCAGCAGCCCGTCTCTCATCACTTTGGCCGGGAGAGACATGGCCACGCTGAACCAGGATTCTCCAGACAGAGTTGAAACTTAGAAGTCTTCAGCAAGTATTTAACCATCCAATACGCATATTTTGCGTTACTGTGAAGCCATCGGATGTCTCTTCGTAAAAAAAAGAGTTTTGATCTATGTCACTGTCAGCCCACACGCTGTGATTGAGTTTGTGTATGTCAATCCGTGCGCAATGTCAACATGCAGTGGAGGCTGGTAGGCTGGTCCGCCTGGATATGTTTGAACATGCCCGGCTCCTCTGTGGACCTTCTTCCACTTACACCAGCACCCCGCCCCCTCCTGGTGACGGCATGAGGAGATCCGGGCTGTCCTCTGTGTGTGTGTGTGTGTGTGTGTGTGTGTGTGTGTGTGTGTGTGTGTGTGTGTGTGTGTGTGTGTGTGTGTGTGTACATGTGTGTGTGTGTGTGTGTGTGTGTGTACATGTGTGTGTGTGTGTGTGTGTGTGTGTGTACATGTGTGTTAAAGAGTGCACGTAGGACAGTTGGATTTTATTCTGCACAGTTTGATGTTTGCGTGTTGACAGAATTACAGTAGAGAACGGTTAATGGGTAGGTTCAGCCACCTCCTATTTTAGTCGCAGTGCACCTGTAAGGAAACAATATGATACACACCTGTCTGAATAAATAAAGCTAGGATAAATAAACTAATTGAAAAGGTGTTGGATCACATTTAGCTGCCCTGACAAGTTCTAAAAAGTGATTATGGCAAGCTTCCTGAGCTGGAATATGTGGTCGAGGCAAAGTGTGGATACAAAATGTGTTTAAGCATTACTTTAGGAACTTAAATAGATATTTCTCTTTTCCAAGAATGGTTGTACAGCATGTAAAGCATAAAGTCAAGATTGAAGCCAAAGTAAAGACAAAATAATGATTTAAGGTGAAATGAGAAGAAAGTAGATTTTCATAACAAACAAGTCCCTGCTGGCCCTGCCCCTTCACTTCACTGACATGTTTTCATCCTAAAAGGGAATGCTTGAAAGAAGTCTACTTATAAAGGTAGCTAATTTAACAGGTGGACTTAGTGGGTGGAGTTAAGCTGTAATTCCCCTAACTTTACAAGAAACTGAACTCCGGCAGTGTGATGTGTCAGAGCAATGTTATGAGAGGAATGATATGAGCTTATGTCATTTCTTGAAACTTAAACAGTCAACGTCACCTTCATAACTACTTTGCTATTCATTACATATACATATACAGACACACAAACACAGCTTCACTTGTGTTATTATGTAGTGTTTGAATTAATAAGAAAAACAAAATTAAATAATTTTTAAGTTTTATTTGTATTATACAGTATGCACAGATTATAGCAGATTATAATAATCCAAAATACAAACAATACAAACCCAGCTAGCAATGATCTGTTCTAAAAACATCCTTTAAATGTTTTTAGAGAATGTTACTGTAATGTTTTCAGCAGGAATGTTTTTAACATTCTCTAAAAACATTAATACAATTTTTGGTAAACTATAAAATGTTAAGTGACAACAGTGCCCTAATGTTCTTGAAACATTCTCAACGGGAAGTTTTCTCTATGTCCAACATTTTTTCTCAGATAATGTACTGTAAAAACATTCAGTATTCAAAGAATGGTATCAAAACATCATCTGAATGTTAAAGACAAAATGTTCTTTCAATAATAGTTAACAATAAAGGAACACTATTTAAATTGATAAACATCCTTGAGATTTTCTATGAATAATACACTCAAAACCTTGTCTTCAAACATTATCAAAACTTCTGTGCAGTGGTGTGTCCAGAGGGATGGCCAAGGGTGTTGTGATGTGTCATGATCAAAAGCTGCGGCTCTGAGAGCCGATGCTTTATAGTGAATCAGAAAAGCCGGCTCGCATCGAGAGAGAGAGCCGGCTCCCAGTTTTTTCCTTTCGCTGCTTAGCTCTCACAGTGCTCAGCCCCAGCTCTGCTCACAGCAGAACTTTGTTTTGATTGGTCAGCATGGCGGCCATGCGGCCAATCACATGTGAGGATATAGGATGCAGGTGATTGAGGGAAGGCTGTTTATCCTGGCTAAATCTGTTCCTTCAGAGAGAGTCTTCTTGAAGACCGGGCAAATACTCACTGAGAGGAGAAATCGGATCAGCCGAGGCATCTGATTTTTCTCAATGCCAACCTGAGGACATTAATAATGCTTGCTCCAGTTTGGTTCTGGTTCTGTTTGCATTAGTTTGGTTCTGGTTCTGTTGGCTCGAATTTGGTTATGGTTCTGCTTGCTCGAGTTTGGTTCTGGTTCTGTTTGCTTGAGTTTAGTTCTGGTTCTGTTTGCTTAAGTTCGGTTCGGTTCGGTTCGGTTCTGGTTCTGTTCTAGTTCGGTTCTGTTCTGGTTCGGTTCTGTCCTGGTTCGGTGCTGTTCTGTTCTGGTTCGGTTCTGTTCTGGTTCGGTTCTGGTTCGGTTCTGGTTCGGTTCTGGTACAGTTCGGTTCTGGTTCGGTTTTGGTACAGTTCGGTTCTGGTTCGGTTCTGGTTCGGTTCGATTATGGTACCGTTCGGTTATGGTACGGTTCTAGTTTGGTTCTGGTTTGGTTCTGGTTTGGTTCTGGATAGGGTTCTGGTTTGGTTCGCTTGAGTTTTGTTCTGGTTCTTTTTGCTTGAGTTTGGCTCTGGTTCTGTTTGCTTAAGTTTAGTTCTGATCCTAACCCTAACCCTAACCCTAATCCTAACCCTAACCCTAACCCTAACCCTAATCCTAACCCTAACCCTAACCCTAACCCCAACCCTAATCAAAACCCTAACCCTAACCCTAACCAAAACCCTAACCCTAATCACAATGCTAACCTTAACCCTAATCTTAACCCTAACCCTAATCACAACCCTAATCCTTACCCTAATCCTAACCCTAACCCTAATCCTAACCCTAATCCTAACCCTAACCCTAACCCTAATCCTTATCCTAACCCTAACCCTAATCCTAACCCTAACCCTAATCCTAACCCTAATCCTAACCCTAACCCTAATCACAACCCTTACCCTAACCCTAACCCTAACCCTAACCCTAATCCTAACCCTAACCAAAACCCTAACCCTAACCAAAACCCTAACCCTAACCCTAATCCTAACCCTAATCACAACGCTAACCCTACCCCTAATCCTAACCCTAACCCTAATCCTAACCCTAACCCTAATCCTAACCCTAACCCTAATCACAACCCTTACCCTAACCCTAACCCTAACCCTAACCCTAACCCTTACCCTAACCCTAACCCTAATCCTAACCCTAACCCTAATCCTAACCCTAACCCTAACCCTAATCCTAACCCTAATCCTAACCCTAACCCTAACCCTAACCCTAATCCTAACCCTAACCCTAATCCTAACCCTAACCCTAATCCTAACCCTAACCCTAATCACAACCCTTACACTAACCCTATCCCTAACCCTAGGGTTAGGTTAAGAAAGGTTCTGTAACAGATTAAATGCACAAAATTGGGCATTATAAGTCTTCTCATAAAAAACACTGTACCTAAAAGGGTTTTCAACACAAACCATTAGTTTTTGAAAGTTAAGGTAAAATATACGGCGACAAAAGATCCTAGATTAAGAGTTGTTCGGGAGTCGAAAGAGCCGGCTCTTCTTTGGGAGCCGAGTTAAAAGAGCCGGCTCTCTGAAAAGAGCCGAACTTCCCATCACTACAAGGGTGTCACTGGCACTCCTTAAAATCCAATTGGCCAGCCCAGGGTCCACCCAAAAATCCTAAACTATGATTGGCTGTTTGTCCTGTCAGAGGTGGGGTTTGTATTAAAATCTATAATTTGGGATGAGTTAAAAGGCTGACAGTAGATTTCTTTATTAGTGACCTCAAATGTGACTTTGAAAAAACATATTTTGTAAGTACTTTGTAAGTAATTTAACAACTGCTTAATACTTTAATGAAAGTAGGTTGTGAAGACAGAAAGGGTAAATGTTATATATTTGTAAATGCACTGGCCACCCCTGCCTATGTGAGCCTCAGTTGGGCCACCCCGGTCCAAAAGTTCTGGACACGCCCCTGCTTACAGGGAATGTTAGCCAATGTGGTGAGAACATTTCCTGCTAGCTGGGAAACCCTCATAACAGCAAGAAAAAGATAGTATTCAGTGAAGCAGATTATAATTGAGAAAATAATTTTTCCTCGCTCTATTTCAGAAAAACGTGGTATTGCCATTTTCAATGTGGGATTTGCATCGATGTTTTTTTATCAGGCATGGTTCGTCAGGCGCAGGTTAAAGGTCAACAGTCTGCCATCTGCAGGAAGAAGACAGAAGTACAGCAACACCTTTCAAACACTATCCTGTGCTCTTCTTCACTGAGTGTGCGACAGTGCCCCTGCTCCTTGTCCGTATCCAAATCCTTTGGGACCAAAGTTTTTTCCGTAACAGGCTGTTGGAAAGAAAGGTAATGTCATAAACCTCAAAATGATGATACCAACAACCTGTCGTTCAAACCTAGTCTGTCCCCGTTTAGGACAACTGGGTCAAGGCGAGCTAAAATAATTAGCTATACTTCAGACCTCGACATTCAGATTGATTAAAGTAACTCAACGTCAGCTAGCTAACATTGAGCTTCATTTCTTAGACAACTTACACTCTGAAGACAGTCAAAAACTATTACTAATGTCTTTGTGTGCACTAAACAGCATATTATGTCCTTGTTAAAGAAAAGAGTCAAAAAATAACCTTAGCAAACATTCTGACATTCAACAGAATTGGTGCAGGTATAAGGCTAAACCCTGGGGCTGGATCATCTAAATAGAGTACATCATTAATGCTAGTACATGCAGCTGTGGTTATTTGTGTTTGACATGCCTTAACAAGTAAATTCAAGTGTATTTATCTAACTGGAGAGGCACACATTTCACCCTGCCAGCAGCCATTTGTTAACATTTTAGCCACCACAGACCTCAACTCCTGTGAAAGACAACACCTTCTATGGTGTTTACACATTTTTAGAT
Organism: Notolabrus celidotus; assembly: GCF_009762535.1. Classification (NCBI taxonomy): domain Eukaryota; kingdom Metazoa; phylum Chordata; class Actinopteri; order Labriformes; family Labridae; genus Notolabrus; species Notolabrus celidotus. The sequence continues at coordinate 20,355,329 of NC_048282.1, read as the reverse complement.
CCACTATTTCCCCATTCTTTGACCCCTGACTTCCTAGTATGTTGTAATCCATTTGTTTTTACTTCCCTGTGACCACATCCTCCAGGAAATATGTAAGTGATAGGTTAGCTTGATACAGAGTTGTGTACAAATCCAGTGGTGTGGGCACAAATTAAAAATGGACTCTTCTTTGGCAAATTTAGATAATGTCACCATCACAGGTAAATAATGACACTAAGGAGGGCTTCATGTAGAGCATGGTGTCTATGGGAGTGAGCATTCACAATATTAAAGCCCTGAAGCTGAGGCTCCTTAATTAATAGACCACCCCACCTGTGCTTTTCTCTGCTTTGAGATGTCTAAATGTCTGTGGTGGACTTCAGCGAGCCAAAATGTTCTGCTTGCTCTCAGTTCAGTTTATACAAAACCTTTAAAGGAAGGTGTTTAACCAATCAAAACAAGCCTCCAAAACACTTTTATCCCTGACCATGTGTGTTGTGTATTTGAGTATTCATCTGTGTGAGGGTGCCCTCTGCTGTCTTCTTATGTTTACTACAACTCTATAAAACTATTTCCCTTGAGCAATCATTCCAAGCCTTTAGAAGTCACACTGTTTTTGTTCTCCCAGTGAATGATATGTTATACCATGTCCTATATCATATATGTTACAGGAAAATGCAGCTTGAAGGGATAAACATGAGGAGTCATTCTACTTGGTTCCGCCCCACAAGACCACCAATGAAAGCCGGTCTAACACAAGACAAAGGTATGGTATCTACATGTATATAGGATGCTTATCATTATGGATATCTTACTGGACAAATCCGAGAATGGTTTTAAACATGTATGCAAACTTCCATTTAGAGCCAAAGTTATCAAAAAAAAAAACCTGTTCAATTGAAAAGTCATGCCATCAAAAGTAGGAATGCACCGAAAATTCGGCCACCGAAAATATCCCAGAAGTGCATTTTCGGTTTTCGTCCGAAAGACTTGAATCACCGAAACAGCACAGCCAAAACAGAACATTGTGATGACGCAAGCAAAAAACGCGGTCAGTATGCGTTTGTCTTGATAAGGGCCAACATGTCTGATCCGTTACTCCTTTAACTGCAGCACTAAAGCGTCTTTTAAGCAAAGAGGTTGAGACGGACCACGGAGTGAAAACAATGAAAAGTACACTCTTAGAGTCTGTCAGCACACGTTTCACTGAGATCTATTTGGATCCTCTGCACTTCATCGCAACTGTACTTGATCCACGTTCTAAAGATCATTACTCGAATGTAGGAATAAAGCAGCGCACACGAGAAGTGATCCAGGCCGCGATGGATGCAGACAACCTGCTTGGAGACGGAGAAGCGCACTGCGCAGGAAGGAGAACAGAGTGCAGAAAAAGGACTTGTCTCTCTGAACCAGATGAGGGGCATGCACCCTCGTTGTCTGATATGTTCAATGAGATCCTTGATTTTAGTGAGGTTAGTACACAGTCATAGCCATAAATGCGATGGTAGGAGAGACCAGGGACAGATGTAAAATTTTTGACATTTCTGTCTATAACTTTGAGCTCTTTTAACCCAATGTGTTCAAACTGGTATACAAACTAGCTTCAAGTGACTGCTAATACATGGCCTAGAAAATGCCTGTGAAACACAAACAGAAAATGCATGGCTTAATCTCAAATACAAGGAGTGAAATGTTACAACTGCCCCCGGTCTCCCTACTAATAATTGCCATAATAATTTATTTTGGTGTTTCGGTTTTCGGCCTTGTTTACCTCGGTTTTTCGGTTTCGGTTTTGGCCAAGAATTTTTATTTCAGTGCATCCCTAATCAAAAGTGTTAAATTTGCTTTTGCTGAGCTTAACTTCATTAGAACTTATTGTTTGGCTGCAGACCTAGGTTGCTGTGTAATTTAGTGTACTACATCCAAACATAAACCCTCAAAAACGTGAATAGGTTAAATATGTGAAGGACAATTCTTGTGCAGTCCCAGATAAAGTGTTTCTATGAAACTATATGGAAATATACCACGACTTCATTTGAAATGATTCTTCTAATGCGTGATGACATTTTACCTTTGCAAAAGATCTCTCCATCCTTGTCAGCGAGTGTGGTCGACTCAAGGCTCTTCCCACATTGTGCACATGTGAAACATCCGACCTTATGCCATGACTGTAAGAAAAAACATGATCCTCTATTTAAAAAAAAGTGTGTTTTTTCAGTGACCATACGTTCGTACAGTATGTGTGTGTACTCTGTCTTACACTTCCAGCTCCAATCACTTTCTCAGCAGCGTAGACGGACTTGCCGCAGCGATGGCACTTATCTGCACCCCCAAACCTCTGAGACATCTTAGATGTGTTTGGGTTGTTGGTGGGACGATGTGGGGCAGCACTGATGGAGAGGAGGCCAAAACGTTGATATGGGGGCCTTAATTCAGATTTAAACAACTGTGTTTATGTGTTACTCACTCTTCATGCTTAATACCCAGAGACTCTCCCTTGTCCATACTGAGGGTCCCTGCTCCCTGGCCATAACCGTAACCCTTTGGTCCATACTTCTTGCCGTAGCACGCCTTGCAGTACACCTCATCATTATGAACCGCAACATTTGTGCTGTCCAAGCCCTTCCTGCAAACCACTGAACAAGCACATTCACACACACACACACACACACATGGAAGCATATTATTGTTTTGCTTATTTGCACACATGTTCATGTGTTTGGATAGGCTCTTGACTCTCCATTTATGGAACGGTTCTATTAAAGAAAAATGTTCTCATCTGAAATCCATCACAGGAATGTTTCATTACAACACAGGAACACAAATAACTCTGATCCCATGAACCGACATATTTTTCAAGTTAAGGCCTAGAAATACTTTGTAACATGTGTTTTTTATTTATGTCTTGTTGTTGCTTACATTATTACAGTTGGTATATGCAGATTATTTTGTTTGCTGCTTTAGTTTCATCTTATCAAATAGTTCTCAAATACTTAAGGTATGATGTAACATGTGAGGCAAGGGAACTATTCTTCTGAAAAAAAAAAAGAGCAACAGATAAAAAGTGAAGAAATATGAAAAAAGTAGAGATAGACCGATGTGTTTTTTTCAGGGCCGATACCGATACTGATTATTAGTAGTCAAGGAGGCCGATAACCGATATTTGGAGCCAATATTCATTTGCAGTAAAAGGGAAAATATTGGCTTCAAAATTTTGAATAATACGAACTCCAACACTTAACTTTGTTTAAATGCCTTTCAGCATATGTTTATTAAACAGCTTTTCAAATCTGCAAAAACGAACCGACTTTCTGGCGGCAAAGTAAAGTGCTGATAAAATCTAAGGCTTGCTGGTTGTCCCTCGAGCTGGTCTAAGGACAAAAGGTGACCGTGCTTTTGAAGTGGTGGCACCAACATTGTGGAACGCTCTTCCTGTAAATATTTGCTCAGCTGTTTCTGTTGTCACTTTGAAAAAACTCTTAAAGACACATTTATTTAAACAGGCCTTTGACTCACCTTGTACAAACTAATGTTTTAATTATGCTATTGTCTGCTTCTTTTACTGTTTTATGATTTCATTTTAAATTGAATTTTTTTCCTGTGGAGCACTTTGTGATTTTATTCTATGAAAGGTGCTGTACTAAATAAAATGTACTTACTTACTTACTCACTTTACAAAATCTTAGCTTTTATGGAAGGTTTGCAGCGAATAAGCATTTTGGTTATGTTTGTAAAAAGATGACATCAGTTCACACATTAGTGGTCACATTAGTTTGTGCCATTCTGATAACAAGTGACAAATCCAGCGGTTTCAACAGTGACAATGACAGGAAGCAGCAAAGAGTTGACTCACTGCAGAGGAAGCAGGACCTGTGGAAGCTCCGCCCATCACAGTGGACCTCTTCTGCGAAGTAAACGGCCTTCTGACAGCAGCCACACTTGTTTCCTCCTCCTAACGGCATCCTTTAGGGAATCATGCAGGATGAACACAGACACAAAGTGATTAAGACTTTTAACTAGAGTAGTTATTAAAAACTTTCCCTGTTACAGCACCTTAACAAAAACCCAGACACAGTTTATATGCAGGTTTTTGGGGGGAGTAGCTCACAGTGAAATGAAAGGACAGAAACCTTGGTAGAAGGGATTCATAGGCATATTATTGAAGGCATAAAGTTTATAATGATTTGTCTGACCTGATTGGTGTGGATGTTGAACTACACCTTGTTCCTAATTACTATGCAAGTTGCATTTTTGTGAATATTTAAAAAATGTCAACAGTCAATTTCAAATTTGTCAAGGAGTCAGATAGTGAATGTATTTCTTCAAATGTGTGGTTAAAATGATGCTTTCCAAAGTACGTTGGCTGTGTTTTTAAATAATTGCAGAGTCTGCAGAAATGAGCGTGCCAAATTATTATGCAAGTTGGTGATAAGAGCATATAACATTGAGTGTTTCTCAAATGTCCAATATAACCTCCTTTTCTATCAATGAGGATCAGAGGTGTTTGGTTAACAGATTTAGTGAGGTTTCTGATGACTTCTCTGCTGACTCTGTGCTGTACCTTGTATGGCTTTCCAAAGATCCTCTCTGAGCTGTATTTCTTGCCATTACTCTAAATTATCTTCTTTATTATTGACCACAAGTTCTGAGTCGGGTATGCAGGCAGGCCAGTTAATTTTAACCACACAGTTGAAGAAATATATTCACTATCTGACTTCCTAACAAATTTGAAAACGACTGTCAACATAGTTTTTAAAATATTCACAACAATGCAACTTGTCTGTATTGGAATAGAGACATGGATTTGCGATCTAATAAATCCCTCCAGCCAAATGTCTTGCATGTACATTTACCAGACTTGCAAGAAACCCAAACTTGGTTGCCTGTAATTATGGTCTCTTCAAGCCCGGCCCAGAGACTGTTTCCACTCCTGCCAGTTTCCTGTGGTTTTAGCAAAAGGAGCAGTACGCCAGAAGAGCAAAGAAAAGAAAGAAAAGTATTTTCTTGAGTTAGAGCTGAAAAACACTCTCTCTTGGAAAATACATTCAGCCAATGTGGACAACATTTAAAGACATGATGAATCAGATGAGTCTTTAAAACTATGGGATGCTTAAGACCCTGGCCCCTCCTGCCTGTTTCCCTCCAGTTTGTCTCCCAGCTTGACTCTCCTAGTATTCCATTCTTGAGGATCAACATCCACATTCCTGACCGCGTAAAACCCTCCCACCTTCCTGCCCCTGACTCACACGTCTACTCCCTGCCTGTCTGCTTCACTCTTCATCACGTCTTCCTTTTAATGAGAGTTTGTTTTACTGGGCAAGGGATATGTTGTCTAACCGGCTGCAGCTCTAGCTGTGTCAGATAGAGCAGGGGTTCCCAAATTGAGGGTCGGGACCCCTTGTGGGGGCGCGAAACACAAATGGGGGGTCCTGAGATGTCTTCCAGAATGTTTATTTTTTTTAATTATCTAAAAAATAGTACATTTTACCCATTATAGTAAAAAATATCCACAAAATAGTAGCTAAACTTGAAATAAAACCTTGAATATAGAAAATGTAATGAGTTTTCTGCCTTTCTTTTTGCCAGATGACTCCTAAGTTTAGGGTTAGTGAACAGTTAATTATCAAAAGCATCAGTAGCAGTAGGTTAATTCATAACAGCACAGGAAACACAGACACATGCTCATATAGGTAGGTAAATTTTCTGCAGACCAGCTAAATAAAGCTTCCTTAAATCACTTTGAGTGACAGTGGGGGTCATGAGACTTTGGCACCAATATTTTGGGGGTCGCGGGCTGAAAAGTTTGGGAACCCCTGAGAAAGAGCATGATAGTGTTGGGCAATTATGTTATCTTTGAACATGTAACTGTCTTGATGTGGGACAAAATAAACAGTGAATAACTCTGTGATCATCTTAAGGATGATGTTGTTTTTACTTGTGCTCCACCTTCAACAGAAGATCAGTACTGTGCGTTATGTGTTTAACATTTAAAATTAAGCTTTAAAGTAAAGTCACAAAGTAGCCTTGAGTTGCCACACAAGTGTGAATTCAGTGAGGGTCAGTGAGGGTCAGTGAAACTGTGCTGGAGAAGGAAATTTAGGATGTGAAACACAGGAAAGTGAAAGCCCATGTATAAATGTTTTAGTGGAAAGTATTCACTAACAGCCACACTGACACAGACTGGCATTTTTCTGTTAAAAGGTTTATTTGCAGTCTGCATGATCTAATTCCCTGGAAATGGAAAGAGTCTGGAATATTTTTTTACCAGCCATCATTAGAAAAATCCAATTTGTAGCTTTCCAGCAGCCCATCTTGGAAAACTTGACTTAAAGTGGCAAATCAAGAATCTGAAATGACTTTGTAACTCTTTTGTGTTTTTTAAAGGAATGTTGGAGGCAGGACAATGAGAGAGGAGCACAGAAGATGGTGGGAGCTTCAAAATTTCACAATGTGATGACAGTTCCAATATGAAGTATGTAAAAACAGGAGATGAGGAAAAAAAGGTAAGGAATATAAGATATTTTAAAAAGCACTTCAATACTATTTTGGTTTGTGCAGAAAGGATGAGAAGTGATGTAACAAGACTGACCGGTCGTAATGAGACTGACTGACTGACATCCTCCATTAACAGAACGATGTCATTAAAGCCTTGATTCTGTTGTACTATAAACTAACTTGCGCATTATCCAGGAAGAGGAATTCTCGTGCATGTTGATAACGATGGCTTTGCAAGTTTAGACATGCGAGGACACTTACGGTTGTTCAGGTATGAGAAGTAAGAGCTGCCAACTTAATCAGGAAGTTTGTTCATCAAACTGAGGTTGAAAACAGTCACCTACTTATTTTTGAGACTTATTTTGCGTACGTAAACAAATATAAATCGTCCTCTAACAAAGCAGCCTCCTTAGGCATGACCTGCACCACAGCTTCATGGAAAGGAAGAAGTGACAGAGGGTGTTTTCCGGACATGCATGAGCTGAGAGAGAGAGTAAAAGATTCGGTACAGTTAGAGGGCAAGCAGAAGGCAGAGAGGTTAAGAATGCTTACCTGCAGTTTGTAGGTGCAGTGTTCCAGTGATGATGGGCGGTTTGAAGTCTGACGCCCTGATCAAGGGTAGTGTGACTTTTCAGGGTTGGGTGTATTCAGGAAACCAGCAGTCCAACGTTGGGTGGAGGGCTAGAAATGTGCTCTTACTAACACAAGTCTGAGACGTTATCAAGGGTAGTCCAGTGTTAGAAAAAAGAAGAGTTGTCGGTGTGTTCCTCTCCACTCTTTCACTTCTGCAGTTGTGATAGAAAGGAGGAGCTTCTGTTGTTGCTGCTTCAGTCTGCAAATGTATCGCGTGTCAGGGCACAGGGGAGTTTCTGACTAACTGCCTGGATAAGTGAGTGAGTGAGAGAGAGAGAGAGAGGGAGAGAGAGAGAGAGAGTTAGAGAGGTGAGTGGGGAAGGAACTTGGATTGAAGAGCCTTGTGATTCTTAGAACCAGTAGCGAAAGACATAACACGCTTTATTTATTATTACTGATCTTGTTTCCTCTTGTCTAGATCTTTGCTTGTGTTGTTCTTGTTCTCCTATGTACTGTACGTCGCTTTGGATAAAAGCGTCTGCTAAATGACATTGTAACATTGTATGATTATTTTCTAAACTGTATCTTTATTTGGAATGGACAGGTAGATACAACACTATAGCAACATTAGTAAAAGTAAAAACAAAAGTCCTTCCAGTTTTGTTTGTTTTGAGTCCAGAAAAAACACAACATCAGCCATCCTGCAATAAGAGTCCAAAGAAGGTAAGGTCATAGACCATGGATCATCTTATGGACAGACCTGACAATTTGCTCGGGATAAATTCTGCCAGAAAAGGCTCACTTATTCACTTAAAAAGAACTATGTTGCAGCTTAATTAAAGATAGAACAGTGTACATGGAACTATGAACAAGAACCAGGGTGTCACCTGCTGCTGCTGTCAAAAAAATCATCAATAATAACACACTTTATAAGCACAGCAAAATCTAAGTAGAATATTCCCAGTCATAGTTATGCACATGCATTTCCCTTTCCACACATTCCTCTTCTTTTGCTTCGCATTGCTGCAGGCATCATCTGATAATTTGTTGCAGGTATTAAATGGTTGGATGATAATGTAGATTCCCTCATATCTGCAGTAATCTATTCATTTTCCACCCTTTTGTTATGCATTCCTCATTATATGAAGCCATTAAAAAGAGATAATCTTCACACTTTTACTGCTTTACAGCGTAATAAAGGAGCAGTCAGCTCGACTAAATTGGGCGATTCTGCAGTTTTTAGGGGATTCATTTTCTGGTGGATTTCAAATGTATGTCTCAAAGCACCTTTCCAGTCCTTAGTTGTCACCATTTATTCTATAATTGGGGTGATATGTGCACTATGTCATATTCAAAACCTCGACTACATCAAGTTTAATGCAGCATTTTGAAGCTTTCAGATTTTTTCTGTTTGATAATCGCTTTTCTTTCCCTCCTCTTTTTTTTCTTTCAAAGTTACATTTTTGGCCTTTTTGCCTTTTAGCCTTTTATTTTATAGGACAGATGAAGAGAGACAGGAAATGTGGGGAGTAGAGAGCGGGGGAAGACATGCAGGAAATGGTCGACTGGCCGGGAATCGAACCGGCGACCCCTGCTACGAGGACTGTAGCCTCTGCACATGGGGTGCTTAGACCACTAGGCCACCAGTGCCCCTTTCCCTCCTCTTTGAGTCTTTTGTTTATTTAAGAGTCAGTAAATCCATTCTTTAGGATAACTTTTATATCAGATAACCAGTGTGTGAATATATCAGCAGTTTGTACACATTAAAGCTGGGGTTGGTAATCAGATTTAGATACACTTTTTGTTATACTGGTCGTTTTGGAGGAGCTCTGAGGGAGGAGGGGAGGGGTTAGACGGAGTCATGAGAACATGCTACATTCAAATTCATGCTAGTTTTCCGAGACTGCCAACCCCAGCTTTAAATAGGGCACAATCTCAAAGTAATATCGGCCTTTGTAGTTCATCACTACAGCGTTGATTTACCATCAGGGACCTGCTGGTAAAGGTCACTCAGATACGCTCAATGTGTGGTGAAGCATTCATATAAATTGAGCTTGCTGATGTCAGCAGAGAATGGGGAGTGGACTATGATATTCTGGTGCCTAAATTATCGACCTCTGCCACCATCATGTGGTCGTTGTGGGTACTGAATACCAGTATAAACATTTTTTTTTTTAGCTGCTTGTCTTGATGCAAGGTTTCGGCGAATAGAAAATAGGGAAAATCAAAGCTTTTCACAGTCTAGAAAAAAAACAGGCCATGACTGTACTATTTAATGTCAACTACTACAGAAGGCTAAGATCAAAAGCTGTGGATTATTCTCTGGAGGGTTGAGCCCCACTTTTGAGTTAAGATCATTAAAGGGGAGCTCCACAAACTTTACACATCCCCTCTGTGCACAGGTCTCAATGAGTGTTCCATATCTGAAATTTAGAAATAATTGAGTTTAAGAAACGTCTATAGCTTTGTCTCTTACTGGGGATAGCATTGTAAGGCTATTATTAGCATAAGAAACACAAAAAATAAATAAAACCTTGAATCTCAAAGGTTAGTTGCATTGCAGGAAATATAAGCAGCAGGAAAACAAATGGGTTTTTTTGCAATAATTTTAAAATGTTCATACTTTTGAGATACTTTGAACACTGTCTAAGTGAGTAATACAGCATTCAAAGTTTTGCCATCAGCTGATGAATTTAAGACTACTAAAGTTATATTGAAGTATTTAAAAAAAACATGCTTTAATCTTTTATATGCACAATATCACACTCCTTGTGGCTACATAGTGCACCGTCAAGAAAGCATTTACCACTTCAACATTGAAAAGTAAAGCTCTCTCTGTAAATGAGCAAAATCCTGGAACTCTACCTGATCACTTAAAACTCATTACAAACTTCACCAAGTTTAAGAGAGTCAGCAACAAACCTGCACACGTCTGATGTTTTGCATGTTTTGTCATTGCCAAATGTGTGTTTTATTGTATCTAGCTGTACTTATCATAATTTATTTTTTAATTTTAACTTACTGTTTTAATATTTTATGCCTCCAAAATCCCTTCAAGGGACAGGTGTTGCAAAAAAGAATTATGATACCTGCAGGATGGTGGTCTCATTTGTCCCTAACAAAAAACAACACAAATAAATAAATAAAACTGAAAAGCTGCTATAACAAATGTAACACCTGATGTATAGGATTGTCAAATGATTCTTTTTTTTAAATATCCTGACTAATTGCTAAATTTAAATGGTCAATCATGATTAATCCCATATTTATTACATGTTTATTTTCCATTATTTTCCAGTTCAAAATTATATTGAAAATGTAAAGCTGTTCTTAGTGATCCCTTGTTAATGCAACAGTGTTTGCACCTTTCAGGAGTTCCATTTTGGTTGCTTTCTCTGTTTCATACAGGTTCTTTATGTTTGAAACTATTGCTACTTACTGGGGCAAGGCAAACTACTGGTCACAACATGCCAACCTGAAGACGTCCCTTAGACTCAAATCTCGGACAGTGACGAGCCTGCACTCAGAGGCTATATATTTAGCAAATATGCTGTAGTTGACTTCCTTGGTGAACTTTCATCCACAGGTGTGTGGCGATCTGCTCACTCCTTAGTGCTCTGTTGGCTTTTGTGATGCAGTTGTCTGCAAACATCTGTCTGATTAGCTGCACCTGCACGATAAGCTTCAGCATGATTAGTATTTTGGTGATACTTTAACTTGATTTGACTTAAAGTGCATGTTACTTGAGATCTTGAGATTCTTACTGTGAAATGTACCATTCAAAAGCACAGTGGTGTTATTATTTTCCATCACAGCGGCAGCAGGAAGCAGAAAGACGCTTAAGAGACTTTCTATAGTGTGGTGTGATTAACGCGAGCTGACAGCCCTTACGATGTTGTAACAAAGTATTCTGGGAAAATATCTTTTAGCAAATATAAATTTATTTTTACATACAGTCTCACAAAAAATCTATTCATTCTACCAACATATAGACTGAACAAGTTAGAGACAACTGACATGCCTTTCAGTTACAAACTATTCATCCTTAGGCACGTCCAAAGCCGCTGTAGCTGGTAGATATACATGCACACAGATCTAGATGAAATGCTTTGTATGCCGTGTAATGCCTCGGCAGCCTCAGCTTCTCAAAACACGTCGCAGCAGTCGGAAATGTGGCCTCCACTATTTCCACTTTCATCTTTGTGGCGGGTACCTCCCATCCTATCCAGAACTTTATGAGGCTCTTTAGCTCAGCAGGAGACGCTGTAGGAAAACAGCAGCTGATCAGACAACACAGAGAAGTGTAAAGAGCTTAAAACATCACATTATTCTACTCATGCGTACCATTTTCAATAAATGTTTTCAGGTAGCCAGATATCCGCTGTACATCCATGACTTCAGACTCATCTTCGTCTTTGTCTTTGTAGCTCTCGAAGAAGACTGTTATAGACGATGGCCATAGGATGCAATCCAAGACGATCTGGAATCACATTCAGAAATTTTACTGTGACGCTATTTGGATGAAATACTGGTTCATTTAACGGCACCAATGGAGTGAATCTTAACTTAAAGATTATTGCTTACGACCTTTTCTTTTTTACTTTAAACCTTAACTTTCACACACATCTTTTCAAATAGACCTTTCATGCAAAATCCACCAGTTTGTTTTTGCAGTAATGGATTTCTTAACGTTTTGCCTTCGCTGCCGTACCTGAGGAGTGACTTCAGCCTCTGAATCTCTGGGAAACAGGATTGGGATTACGTCTTTTCTGTGAATGAGAAGTGGCCAGAGCCCCGTCTCTTCCAAGCCTTGTCGGAACTGATTGATTTGACGCCTTGTTCGCTCGATAACCTGCAATACAGGAGACACAGCATTATGAACTCAGTATGCATCCATCAGAAGTCTTCCATTTATTGCTTTAACCCTCCTGTTATGTTGCGGGTCATATTGACCCTTTTAAAGTCTATTTTGGGTAATATTTGCCTTTCCAAACCAGCTAAATGCAGCATAAAAACCTGGGAAGCATGTGGCAGAAGGAGATGTGTTCATTTATAAACTTCACTTCTTAAAAATAACAACAACATTTAAAAAAAAAAAAAAAAAATTAACAAGAATCTATTTCATGTAAAACTATTGTATTTATATTTAGGGCTTTCCAATGTACTTTAAAAAAAGTTTTAACATGAATTTGATAAAAAACGAGTTTGTTATCCTCATTGAACCATTATCTGTGAGAATTAAAGAACACAATCACATTACACATTATTGCTGTCCCAGAGAAACGAACATAACAGGAGGGTTAAAATGAAAGTAAATAAGATTCATGTTCTGAGGTCTGTTAGCACAGTTATGTTATGAGCACAATCTCTGACCTCACAAAATTGAACACAACACATATTTTACAATACCAAAATAACTGCTGCTGGAAAACAACACAGCTGATTGATGATCCTGGTTTGTTTGAAAACTAGCAGCCAATCAGGCTTCTGTCTTAAGATGACAGAAAGCTGAATGATTGGACTCTTTAGAAGAGTGCAGTGGGACTTTGATTGCAATAAATGTTGGCAAAATAACAAACACTGTTGTCCATCAAAGTAGAGAAAATATAAAACTTTTGACATTACAGCATGCAAGAGGATCTTTTCAGACAGCCATTTCCTGTTTGTGGCATTTGGTGCTGGCAGGTCCAATGGCGGGAAGAGCTGATGGATGGGGTCAAGTTCCTCTAAATCTTCATCTCCTTTAAGCTGGAATAAAACGTAATGACAGTTTTTTTTTACTCATGCAGAATGAATGACCTTGGTTGCAGTTGAGATAAGGATTCTGTTAAAGGAAACTTAAGGTCTTGAGATGTTCACCTTTATTATAGCGTCCCGGATGTCGAGGTCAGGGCAGTCTTGTATTGTCAAAGGAGCAGTTCCTAAAGAGCCTCCAAAAAGAATGTGGATAATGGCGGGGCTAAGTCCCGGGAAACTTGGACCACAGTGCAAGAAGGAATGACCAATCATCCGGCCTGCGACAGCAAACATATTATTGTCCAGTAGTTCATCTGAAACTGAGGGGATGAGGTGATCAGGTTCACCTTCGAAGATTTTGGAAACGGCAATATTTCCTGCAAAAACAGTAGAGACAAAACATTTGAGTACATAAATCAGTGAATGAAGAAGAATGATTGCCCCTCCAAAAACAAGAAAAAAAAAAGTACTTTAATGTACATTTATCTTGAAATAAGCAAAAAAATCTTCCAATAGAACAAGTGAAAATCTGCTTGGTAAGATTTCTTAAAAGAAGATGTAAAATTTAGAAAACTGTAATCTTAAAATTAGCAGGGACAACTTATTTTAAGCAATATTTTACCAGTATTTTAAAGCTCAGTGTCTCAGAATAAGCCAGGAATGATAACAATTAGTATTTTTCCACTCAAAAAAAGATTTTTGCACTAATACATTTCATGTCAACTTCTTCATTTCAGCACTTCTCAAGGTTTAAGACCATCTTGTACTTGAAATTAGATTGCAAAGTTTAATTTGAGCATTTTGAGATATGATGTCTTCTCAGAGTGAGCTAGATATACTTATATTCAGTCATGTTGTTTTTAGGATAACTCAGCTATGCTCAAAAGTAGGTGTTTCATTGTGTGCATGTAGTTTGAGGAAGTATGTTTTTTATCTGATTTAGAAGAAACAGTGCCTGAAAACTGTAACCCACCCTTAAAAAAACAACCTTTCTTTCTTTCTTTCTTTCTTTCTTTCTTTCTTTCTTTCTTTCTTTCTTTCTTTCATCAATGGAGCTGTTTTCTGATAGATTCTCCAATAAAATGCATTTACTTAAATCAAGTAAAGGGTTTGTCTTAAATCAAGATTATCCATCTACAAATAAGATCTGTAAAAATGTATGAAATGTTAAATAAACCTTGTTTCTTCTAAATTACAACTCAAAACAAGATAATTTCAAGGTTGTTTGACTTAACAAGATATTTAAGATGTCTTAAAACAAGTCCCTCTATCTTTCTCAAATGTTACTTGTTAAGTAAATTTATCTTAAATCAAGTGGGATAAGACATTTTGACTTAAAATGAGACAACATCACTTTGGTAAGATTTTGAGTTTTTGTAGTACATTGTACTTTCCTGATTAACACATTTGATGTGTGTAATTCTTAACATGGCGACCAACCTGAGTTTAAATAGAATCCACTCATAAGCCTGAAAATCACTGTGGACATCACATGGCGGTCGACCCCGCTTCCTGTCGCAACATCACCTGTTGGAGGACACACACCACTTCAGTATTCGTCTTGGCAGAGCAACATTTAAAATTTACTCTACTTAATGAACCACGAGCTGACCGCGAAGTGTGCAGTGAAGAGGTGCCGTCCACCAAACATTTTCTTTCTTGTAGAATGCGACCAGAGCTCGGTCCTGCTCCTCCCTGTCGCGTCTGATGTCAATACTCAGAAACAGAGTGTTGGAATCTCTGTTGCTATGAAGGAGGCATTTTGAAAACAGCCAACGAGCTTCTTTTGGAGTTGAAACTGTTTTCCACTCTGTGAAAAGAACCAAAAACAGGACAATTTTAAATAACAAGCTTCAAGAAACATAAAGGACTTATGTAACAGAAGAACATTGGATTAAATATGCATGTACTGCCTGATGAACTTGTGGAAATGTCTTCAGTTTCTTTCATTCCTTTAGGCATTGAGCTGATCATAGAGGACAGTCTGTAACAAAAATCTGAGAGAGAGGATATAAGGCAACATATATTTAATCTCAGATGGAGATTTCACTCTTTACAATTTCAAAATCAACATTTGATGTCTAAGTACATTTCTTGATAAAATTAGCGTATGTAAAGTGCAACATAGCTACTGCTCGTGACACATGCAGACACCTGCAACATTTAGGAACTACTACACTTTCTGTTCTGCAGTATTTTTGATAAACTGACTAAATAATAAAAGACAGCATCAAGTTCACCTTAAAGAAAAAACAGTCAGTCAGAGAGATTCCTTCAAGACCTGGAGAATAACATGTCCAAAACAACAGGCTCTGGTCACGGGTAGGTTGCAGCTGTTCTTACCTGTGTGGCTCTGTGACAGCTTCTCCTCAGTGGCTCCTGTTTGCTGTGTTATTGGGGATGGGCGTGAAGTTAAACTCCCACTGTGAGCTGGTTTAACTTGTCAGGACAGGTATTCTAAAAGCAGAGAGGACTAGCTCAGCCTGAGGCATCTTCTTCTCTTGAAGTTTCTCAAGTTTTAAGATTTTTGAAATTCAACTTCATTTGGTTACACAAAGCTTAAAGGTCAAAAGTAGAATGGTTCAAATGGTTGAAATAATCATACTAGGTTGCGACTTGCATTGTGAGTCAACAGGTAACTTACCTGGCTGAGTGAGAGAGGGTGACAGGAGATTATAAATACCAGCAGAGCAGTTTACTTTAAACGTTAAACATTGAGCTACACTACACTCTGTATGGCTCTACTCCAAAATCTGTCCAGGAGGAGTATTTCTGAGTGGATCAGTGTTGACCAACAGATTGACTGGCTCCACACACAGCACCATCATTAGAACAAAATCAATAGCATGGCTGAAAACAAGAGAATCTTGCTTTTCTGTATCCCCCTTTTTTTTTTTTTCTTTTTTTTTTTTTTGCTCTTCAGTTTTGTCCGTTGACTAGGAGAAATGCTGAGCGGGTGAACAGGAGATTCACTTTGTGAAAAGGGAATGTAAGCGAGTGGTTTTCTGTGTCATTTTGAAAGGGCACAAGGGTGTCTCTGCTGTTTATCAACATGTTTTCTTTCAAAACAGCAGAAATTGAGAAAATGTCTAGTTTGACAACCATTAGATTGTAGAAGCTAAGGTTCAGGAAGTCAAATATTTAATGTTGCTTTATTGTAAATGACCTCTGTATCTTCCTTTTTCTCCTCAGCAGTCAAGGATATCTTTGTTTTTAATCACTTTGTTTAGTTGTTACATTATTGATAGGAGGAACTATGATAATAAAAAAGAAACCTGAGCTGGAAGTGAAAAAAAGAGAAACGTACACTAACTTATTTTATCATGCATATACAGCAATGTTGGATTTTGTAAAGATGATGCAGGTTAGGACAACCAAAGTTTTTGCTCTCAGATCATCATATGTTTAAAGGTAGAAATGGGTATATCTAGTGATATCAAGCAATCAGATTCTAGATTGTAAGGTCCCTTGCTCACCCCAAAAAACAACAACCACTCTCTTTTTTTTTTCTTTGCCTTTCAACCAGTGCATTTTGCATGGCCACTCACTAAATAAAAAAACTTGTATGTTATTACTTTGTCCGTTTTGCTGAACTTTAGTCGATCAATCAATCAAGCTTTATTTATATAGCACCTTTCATACAAAACAAATGCAACCCAAAGTGCTTTACAGCGATTGAAAAACAAGAAAGAAGCAGAAATAAACAATGACAAGACATATTAGGGGAAAAATAAATAAATAAATAACAATAATAATATTATTATTATTATTATTATTATTGTTATTGTTATTATTATTATTATTATTATTATTATTATTATTATTATTATTATTATTATTATTATAATACAAATAGTAAAAATAAAATAGACTAATGCACAAAAAATTAAATATGTGCAATTAAAAGCAAGTTAAAGCATCAAAATTAAGAATATAAATAGTTAAAATAAATAGATTTAAAAAGGGTAAGGATAAGAGTTGAAAATAAAACTAAGGTTAAAAAAATCAATAAAACTGAGTAGATAAATAAAATAAATAAATAAATAAATAAAAATAGAATAAGATAACAGTTCAAATTACATAAATAATAAAGCAACATTTAAATCAATATTACTGTAAAAGGTAAGTAATAAAATTGTTAAACCCTACGTTAAAGCCAGACTGAATAAATACGTTTTTAGTTTACGTTTAGTTTATTGTCCCTGAGGGGAATCTGTCCTGGACCACAGTACCACCTGAGGCTGAAATCCCAGTTCATTCATACATCCATCAGACTATTACTCAAAAAACATGGTTATAACTAACAATAGACAAAGAACAAAGGAAGACACACAGAAAAATACCTGCCAGTCCACACTATTCACTTCAAAGTCAGTGTCAATGTCAACGACTCGCTTATATCGCACCTTTGTAAACAGAGATACAGCAGTTCAAGAGTGCACACTCTAGTAGCTGCTGTACAGATACAAAAGCCTCATTCTAGTTTGAGAAAAGATTAATTATTTGTATATTCAGGTGATTATGCACGCATAAACATACTTATGAATATCATATTTCCTTCTCTTTAAATGCTGTTAAATACTACTACTACTAATAATAATAATACTTTATTTATATAGCACTTTTCAATACAAGTAACAAAGTGCTTTACAGTGGGCAATAAAAACAAAAATAAATGCAAAGCAAAATGAAGCGATAAAAAATAAAAATCACACAGTAAAAGCTTTCCTGTAAAATTGTATCTTCAGTAATGACATAAAACGCAGGACTGACTCTGCAGGTCTGATCTCCTCTGGCAGGCTGTTCCAGAGAGTAGGAGCTCTGACTGAAAAGGCCCTGTCCCCTTTGGTTTTCAGTCAGGTCCTTGGAACAGCTAACAGAGCACTGCCAGAGGATCTCAGACTGCGACCAGGTTTGTAGGGGGATAAAAGCTCAGAGATGTATAGAGGGGCAAGTCCATGTAGTGCTTTAAAAGTCAATAAAAGAATCTTAAAATCAACCCTAAAATCTACACACTGCACCTTTAAATATAGACCTTATAGCCTACATGATGTGTAGTGTTTTATTCTGCTCTGTTGTTAAATTTTTTCCAAGTGTAGAAACTAGGAATCAACATTAGCTAACCTGGTTCCACTCAATGCTATGCGACCTTTGAATATGAAGTCTGTTTAATCTTACAGTTAAACTGTCTCACTGGATATCCTGTTGAATCTGAATGAGGCACTCTGACACCATCTAGAGGTAATAGTGTCACCACATGGCAGATACACCGCACAGGGACAAACTCAAATGCAAGTGCACTTTGGATTGAGCAGTGTGGTAGTTTGATTCAAACTTCCTCAGGGAACTGCTCACTTCTTCTAGATAACATGAACCACTATGTTTTATTTAATCAGTACTTCCTCTGCTTTTTTGCCCTTTTCAATTACTTGATTGTCCTCTGCTCAGTAAAAGCACACATCTGAGGGAGGCTACACATCTGAGGCCTCGTGGTGCAGACAGCCAACATGTTGGAGGAGCCCCTACCCCCCCCCTCCGATTGCCCTCAGGGGGACAGTGACACAAGTGTCTCTTTGTCACAACAGCGTCTGTCAGGGTCTGCCCCTCAGGGAGGGGACATGTGCCTTTGGGGACGTCAGAAGATTAGCTATAACATTAACCCCCCCAACCCCATAGCGCACATAGACACACACTGTTCACTCACGCTTACACACTCCTACCCATAATCCCCCAGTTTGTTACGAGTCACTTCCCGTTTCATGAGACAAAGCAACAGATCATGTGAGTGTGTTTTTTGTGCGTGTGGCTTTGGTTTGATGAGCGAGAGTTTGACACACGTCTGTCCTTGTTGGGAGCAGAAAGAAGGTGAAGAGCGGGCCTTGATGCTGATGTGAGTATTTGGAGGTGAGCTTTTTTACTGATTGTTGTGTAGAGCATGAAGGGCACACTGTACTGTTCGAGCATGTGTGTGGGAAAAAGGGAGAGGGGGGGGGTTATCTGTACAGTGTACAGTGTGCATATGTTCTGTATGAGTGGGGGAGGAGCTGTTCCTGTAAAGGCCATGTGCCGTGTCCTAATAGCATTAATCAATTGATTCCACATGGTTGATCAGTGGATTTATGCGTTTGCATTCTCCAGTTTGACTGAACACATTTCCCGTCATTTATACAGCCGAGACTTGCAGACCAAGTCCAGTGTTAGCACAGCAAGTCAATGCCTGATCAATATGTGATCAGGCAGAGAGCTCCTCGGCTGTACGTTACAGCAACATCAAGGCAGTAAAGTCCTGCAGACCCATCAGTCAAATGATTGATCCCACACGGGAACACCATACAAGAATAACAAATAGAAACTCCCAGGATTAAAAACGCTGGAGTTGCAAAACGCACACTATAAAAAGTGAGCATTACAGACATTTTTTTGTGTTGTGGCATCTTCATGAAATATTCAGCACTGTCCTTCCAGTCAGTGTGTCGTACTGTAAGCCAGCGCAGCAGAAACGTGAGAGGAGAGGAAAGACTGAGAGGAAAGACTGAGAGTACACACACAGAGAGAAACTGAAAGTGGCCGAGGAGAGAAACAACAATCAGAGTAGCCAGATTTCTTTTTGACCAGAACAACAAACAAATACTGAGAAAAATCTGTCGTTCAGTTGTCAAAATGGGACTTTAATGATGTCGTTGGAGCCTGTCTTGTGATTACTATGATGTGTGAGATCTTTTCACACCTCCTTCTTTGATAAATGACTTGGATAACACACACAAACACTGCAGGTCCTAACAGTTTGTCTCACTGCTTCCTTCACTATAACAACATTTCCCTTTCTGTGTGTAAACTGGATTTGGACGGGCTGCATGTGATGAGATTTTTACAGTCTGTGCTTTATGAGGATGGACAGACAAGAGAGGAGGAGAAGAAGTTCAAGGTCAGCTGCGGGAAACGTCGTTAGGAGATGGTTTACTTGGTCCACGTGGATTTCTCCATTGTTTAAACCCCTTTTTCCTCTCCATCCCTCTTTCTTTTTCATTAGAGGAGAGGAACGAATTAGAGGCGTGATGGACTGCCTGTTCCTCCTTCAGGATGCTCCTCATGCAGGCAGGCATGCGAGCTGCCTACAGACACAGATACATAGACGCAAGATGTGTGTGTGATTGTGTGTATTGATGCATTTTCATTTGTCGTCATTGGCTCTATCTTTAGCATGCATTGTTTTTATAATCCACTTTCTAACCTGCTTTCTGTGACCAGCCAGTAGACTTTGAAAACTAGAATGTGGGTGTGGGTTTTCACTATTGTGGCTACATGTGCTTAATTACCGCATATTACTCATGGTCATATATGAGTACCCACTAACACACACACACACACACACACACACACACACACACACACACACACACACACACACACACACACACACACACACACACACACACACACAACCCACCCTCATCCAGCTAATGGACCAGCCTGTCTCTGCTTTTGCTTGGCTTATATTTCACCCCGGAGAGGGAGGGAGCACAGCCAACAGGTCCATTACCGAGGGAAGGAGAGTGAGAGAGAGCGATAGGGATTGTGATGAGGGGGAGGAAAAAAAAAAAACAGAGGGAGAGGGGCGGGGATACGGCTGCAGGCGTACTGCGGCAGCAGCCCAGCGGCATGACGTGATAGAGGAGTGAAATGACAGACAGAGAGAAAGACACACACACAGCTACACATGCTGGCAGCTCAGAGACCTGCCAGGCAAAAGTAGAAAGAGGCAAAGGCGAAGGACTGAGGGAGACGCACTCCGCAGCATACAGATCAGACGCAAACTCACTCGCTGCTTTGTGTCCCGATGCTCGCAGAGGGTGAGTGCTGCCTTGTGGTCCTTTTGACATTTATTTGATATAGCTGTTGATGCTGACTGTCACTGCATTTCGTTAGTGTTTCTCTGTGAACTATGAATGCCAGTTTCTAGAAATGGATAAATAATGATAACATTCAGGGTGATGTCAAAATCAGCACAGTGTAGAGTCAGGATGACAGTATAGTGCTAGAGAGAGGTTAACAGATAGAAAAGGAAGAGCTTAAGTGGGATGAAAAGAGGGGGTGATGGGGTGGGGGGTGTATACTGTAACCAGTGCTAACATGATGTGATCAGCCTGAGTCAGCACTGTCTGTATGACTCATGTGCAGCATGTTAAAAAAGACATCCTATAGTGTGTCCAGAGTGCTGCTGGATGATGTGGATAAGAGTCGTAGTAGTGAGCCAGATTGGAAAAAGAAACAGTTAGTGCACACGTGTTAGTGTTTATGCGGTTGGTAGTTTGATTATGTTCTGCCTTGTTTAGTTTATGTGTGGTTACTTGTGTTTGTCTGTCAGTGCTGCCATAATGAGCGCCACAGAGAGTGGACGCGCTGTGTCAGACAGAAATGATTTCCCAAACTTGGATGATTCAGAACCAGTCTAGAAATCTTCAACTTTTCAACATGGTGAAGCTCTCCTGTCGTAGATTTAAAAACCTCACAACATGAATGAACTCAGGACGCTTTTTTATGCTTCCCTCAAAAATACACTCTGACGAAGTCTCAACCAAACCCATAAAACGGTTTTACTGTGTTCATGTGCAGGAGAAACACAAGGGCTTAAACTTTATGATGTGGCATCTCTGAGTATGACAGCATGTGTGTCATTGCAGGTCAGCGTTGGCCAAGAACATTTCCATTTTGGTTACTGACTCATCATAACATAAACAGACTTCAGTTCATTGTTCAAAAAGGCTTTTTTTTTGTGCATCTGATGTGACGTTTTTCAGCCAGAAGATGAGAACACTGATTTTATCAAAGAAAGTGACTTTGAAAATGAGTCACATTGGAATTGATGCCCCGATTGGCTGAAAACATTGTTCCTGTTTGTCACAGCTTCCTGTCTCGATGAATGGCGAGGCGCTGCGGACCAATGAGATGGCAGCGGTGAGGATGCAACAGTGATCCAGGAAAAAACACCCCATTGTTCCTGGGACGTTCGTGGAAGTGTGACCTCCCTCCTGCCGGCTCTGTGCGCTCATTGAACGGCTCACTGAAGGACCCCACTGACAGGTAAGACTTCATGTGCGAGAGCAGATCTGGGACGTGACATCTCGTAATAAGCTGTTCTTCTTTTCAAAATGTTCTTTTTTATTCTCTTCTAACTTTCTGATGAGAAAATTCTGCCTTTTTAGGACTCCTTACTGCAGATTTGACTGTTTTTGCACCACTGTGTGTCACTGTTTCACTGTGAGATGATAAACGACAGCGTTTCATCGCTGTATTTTCAGTTGTAGTCATTAGGAAGGTAATTAGATTCATTTATCGTTCACTTTCCAGATTGGGTGACACACGCACAAACACACAGACGGCTTCTAATGTCCTTCAGCCGGCAGACAGAGAGGCCTGTGTTACCACCTCATTTATTGATTTTGTGATGAGTCAGAGGGTTCTCATCACAAGGGAGAGGTTCAGTGTTTCTGTTTGTCTGAGAGAGAGAGGGTATGTATGTGTCTTTGATAAGAGGCTCACAAACTTACTCTGGGTGAGTGTCATGGGACAGAGGAGTTAAAACACTGTGATGTGATTACGGGAGGCATCTAATGTGGGCTTCTAGCTTTCTCTCTTTATATAAGAGTAAAAAATCTGATTTATTTTAAAGTATAAGGTGTTTTAAATCATCTCATGAAATTTACTGTTTCGATTTAGGGAAAAATTGGACACAGGAAAGGAAAGAAATAACCTTCACTCCTAACGTTGCCGTTACACACATTATCCAGCAGGTGTCAGCACCATCCTTGTTACTGAGAGATCTTGCTCCACAATAGTACAAGTATTTTCCCTCCTAATTATCAATCAATCAATCAGACTTTATTTATAAAGCGCTTTTCATACAATGACATTGTAACACAGAGTGCTGTACATAAAAACAACCTAAAATAGAATCAATTAAGAAAAAGATCCACCCCTAGCTCCGACCCCAAAACCACCCCACAATCCTGAGGTTAAGAACACAATATATGCAACAATAGTAATAAAAACAGTAAAAACAAATAAATAAATAAAAAATAAAAAAGTAGTTTCTGACCGAACTGAGGAAACGCTCTCATGATATCTTAATGAGGAAACATTGGAGGTAAAATAAGATGTTAAAACTCAACACAGGAAAAAAAAAACACCGAAATGAAATACATTTCTAAGATAATAAAACACTAAAATATGAATCCATTAAAAGAACATAAGATGCTATACTTCAAATAAATAAATAAATAAGGACATAGATAAATAAAGTAGAAAAAAAGTTACTAAAATTTGAACTAGATGATAAATAAATGAATAGATAAATAAATAAATACAACTGTTAAGGATAAAACTCAATTAAAAGCGAGACTAAAAAGGTAGGTCTTGAGTTTGCTTTTAAAAATATATATTTATTAATTTAATTTCATTATCAACACATTAACACTGTAAATGACTCGTCTACATGTTTTTAATTCAAAGCCATGTTTTTTTCTTAAAGAAAAGTCCATATGTTCTCTAAATCTGCTGTACTTCTTTTCACTTACACACTTTACAAATTGCAGAAACAGTGATGTATTCATGAAATACGTCTCTATAAGTCTCTAAAACAGACTACCATTTACAAATGAGACAATGAAAGAGTTCTAAGAAGATCCAGAGTTAAAAAAATGTAGGTTTAAATGTCTTAAAATGTTAGAACAAATAAACAAACAAATATCTACAGTGGATAAACATGTGTACAAATGTATCAATCAATCAGTCTTTATTCGTATAGCGCCAAATCACAACAAACGTTATCTCTAGACACTTTTACAAGCATAGCAGGTCTAGACCATACTATATATAAATTATTAACAAAGACCCAACACAAAGACAGGATAAGACTCCACCATGAGCATTGCACCTCGCAGTATTTAGCTACTTACAGGGGCAAAGAAAAACTTCCTTTAACAGGCAGAAACCTCAGGCAGAACCGGACTCATGATAGACAGCCATCTGCCTCGACCGGGTTGGGTTTGAAAGAGGAATAGAGGAGAATAAGAGAGAGATAGTGATGAGTGATGTATGAACAAATATGAGCATACATAACTGTTCCTGCATATTTTGATTCCTCACCATTAAACAGTCTGACAGCAGCTGATAGAAGGGACCTCCTGTATCGTTCAGTCCTACTCCTCACTCTAATTAGAGAGTGGATATGTTGAGAATTGATTACTCATTTTAAAATGCTGCCTTTCTTTGTTTTGCATTCATATGTAATTTGATTCTGAGTGCTTTCTGTGGATATTAATTCAAATCAATCGTAACAAAGACCTTACCTTGACCTGGAAACCCTGATCCATTTACTGTGTCCTGATTTTTTTTATGGACAACCTGATTAGTTGTTCTTTGAGAGCAATCACAGACAGATAAATAAATAGAAATCCTAAATGCAGCCCTAACTGCTAATTCAGCCTTAGGAGCAGACTCTAACCACAAACCCACAACAGCCAAAACCAAGACAGTAATTTGATTACTTGCGTGTTTGTTCTTCTTCTAATTTCGGAAACTGGACAAGTCACGACCGAGCAATTTGACCTTCCATGAAAGTGTCCACTAAATCAACAATGGCATTACTGTAAATGCTCCTATGTAACAGATTGAGCTCGCCTGTATGGAGTTGACACATGACACAGGGATCATACCTCACACCAGTAACAAACATCACCGTATGTGTGAAAATTCTGATGCTTATTAGTGACTCGGCCTCCTGAGAGATAGAGGGAAAGAAGAGGAGTGAGACGGATACAGAGATGAGGAGGACAGGGAGGAATTCAGGGAGAGAAATGAGGATGGATGATCGCATCTGTCTCTGTTTACCTTCTGCTGCATCACTGCTGCCATGTGCTGCTGTGCAGATCTTCATCAGCATGAGTCATCTATGATACAGAACCAGCTCTTGGAAAAATACCCAAATCTTTCTTCTGCATGTACATGAAGGAAACTTTTCCAACATAAAAGCTATCTGTCCTTGATTTTAAACTTTCAGGGTTTGGGAGGATATGTGTTGAGTTTTTGAGCTGAAACAGTCAAACTCTTTCCTCTGCAGGGATTCTGAAAAGACAGACTGTCTGCCCAGACTTCCGGAAGATGTGTGTGTTTGTGTGTGTGTTTGTGTGATCCACATTACACTGTGTGCAATATTGCGATTGGATTTGCTGTCAAATAATCCCACATTTTATCCTTGTGACTTTGACGGTTTAATTTGATACATCTCCGCTTTACTAAAGACGGCTTCCCAAGAAGTCTGCTGGCAGCTGAATGTCTGCTATTTAAAAAGGGCAAGTAGGGCTCAGCGTTAAATCTGTATATTTGAGAGAAAAAAATTAATTATAATGTACATTTTTTTCTGGATGGCTCCAAAAAGACAGATCTGCACAAGACGTAGACAGTCAAACAGAAAAGAGGATATACAGCACATGTCTCAGTATGTATATGTGTTTATATCCATGTTGAATGTTAGAACAGCTGTTGACCTGCTCGTCTACATCTGGACTACAACACACACATGATTTGTTTACTGTACTGATAGAGAAAGTCATATACTTTTGCTGAGGCATATTTCAGACTTACAGTCAATTCAATTCAATTTCAATTTGCTTTATTGGCATGAACAAAGACATGTTGCCAAAGCACATAAGATTTATACACATACATTCCACATATATTCATTCCACATATATTCATTATTATATTCATTACATATTATATATATTACATATTTTATACGCATTAATGAGCAATGGTGTCACTCATATGGTGTCATACAGCATATCTCAATGTCCTCACTTGATGCGGTATGCTCATAAAACCTTCACCCAAAATCAGATATTATGGGATGGTGTGTCCCTCAGTCTGTGACAGGCAGACACATATTTAGCAGCCAGAGGAGCTGCTGACCCTTCCCCCAGGAGAACTGACAGTTTCTCTTCTGGGGTTATTGTTGGGAAGTTTGTTACCATTTTAGTAATTTCCCTGTAGTGGGAATCTCTTAGTAAAGAGAACTTGCTACAGTGGAGGAGGAAGTGCATCTTTGTCTCTATGTCCCCTGTAGAGCAGTGAGGACATAAACGCTCCTCTCTGGGCAGCCATGTCTGCCTGTGTCTCCCTGTCTCCACAGCTAGCTGGTGGTCACTCAGCCTGTATTTGGTCACGATACGTCTTTGTTTTGTATCTCTGACACTGTACAGATATTCAGATAATTTGTAATCACGGTTTAGGGTCAAATAACAATAATCTGTACACTGTACCATTAATCTGCCCTTTATAGCATATTTAATTACAACTTCTGGCACAAAAAATCAGTAATTGAGAGTGAAAATCATTCACAAGATATCAGAGAAAAAAAACAAGCATTTTTAAAACCAAGGGAATCTGCTTTACCTCACTCCCCTCATTCTCCCCTCTTCCCCATAAATAGTTTGAACCCAAAAGGTAAATTAAAGACAGCAGTGTGTCTTAAAATGTTATCAGTTTTAGCAGTTTCCCTTAGATGCCGTGATCCCTCTCTTTCTCCACGTGCTCATTCCTCCCTTTTCCCCTCCCTACCGCCTTTTTTCTTCCACCCTCACAGCCTCCCGCTCTCCTTCCTCTCAGAGTGGGGTGGTTAAAATTATATGACATTACACGATATGTTTCTCATGAGCAATGTTCGCTGAGGTTTGAGAACAACAGAAAAGGCACACAGATCATCAGGGCTGACTTTCCTGGCAGGAGCGTTGTGTTTTCTGAGAGGGTAACAAAAAATGTGAATATCTGGA
Source organism: Notolabrus celidotus (assembly GCF_009762535.1). Classification (NCBI taxonomy): domain Eukaryota; kingdom Metazoa; phylum Chordata; class Actinopteri; order Labriformes; family Labridae; genus Notolabrus; species Notolabrus celidotus. The sequence continues at coordinate 20,328,717 of NC_048282.1, read as the reverse complement.
ATGAGAGCAACTCAGGTGAGGACAATCCAACACACACACCTCTGAAATGTAAGACAGCTTTGTGTTTTCGGCAACAGTGTGTGTCCATGGGAGTCATCGGGAGTGTGTGTTTTAATCCATTATACGGAGAGAATCAGTTATTTTGGAGTGTATCGCTCTGTAGCAGCTGGTCGATGTTTGCTGTGAGCGCTTGTCTGTGTGTGTGAAGCTGTTTTTGTGTTTTGAACTCCCAGCAGGCAAATTGGATTGCGCGGACGCTGCATGCCTTACTGAAAATAAGCTCAACTCGTGGTTTACCATGACTCAGCTTGTCATATGTGCTTCATTCACATGGTTGCATGGCATGGATGTTAAACTACTTCTGCATTCAGAACAGCAAGTTCTACTTTACTTGATTAGATTAGATCATGAATTAGACTATGATGCTGGGTACTCAACCATAAAATGGATAAACTAATTTCTTTTTAGGATTTTTTTTTTGTTATGATTTGAGACAAAATGTGATTCCAGACTTTGGAATCAAGCTTTTTTAACTCATTATATTCATCTCTGTTCTTGTGTTTCTCCTTCCAGTATGAGTGGGGGAGTCAATGTGAAGACAGCCCCCCGGGCTCTCGCCTCGTCAGGAATCCCCCTCCCACGCAGCCTGTTGCCGTCTTCCCCCAAAGCAGATACCCACCGTCGGGCTACTGACCTGCCCAGGCCCTCAACACGGACCCCCAAACAGACACCCACGCATACTCCCACACACACACCCTTGCATTCTCCCTTACTTTGCCCAAGGAGCTCCAGCATCCCCGGGCCTCTCTCCAGGGACCCCGGCCTGAAAAGTCAGCTTTTCAAGCGGACGGGCGCTCTCCCTGCTCCCCAGGTGTCCCGCTCTGCCTACAGCAGCCCATCAAACCAGCGCAGGGTGCTGCCAGCTTACTCGAAAGACACACTGGATCTAGCAAAACCTTCACCTCACATCTCCTCACAGCTTCCACATGATGGAAATCGCAACAGTAATGCTTTCACCAATCAGAACCAAACAATGGGAGCTTGCAACAGCAACCTGCAACCGCCACTCCAGTTCAGAAAAGGGGACAACTCCAATGTGTCCGTATCAACAAGTGAGGCCTTGCCTCCAAGAGAGGAAGAACCCCCAGAGAATCAACTACCCAAGTCCATGGGGTTAAACATAAGTAACCTCCACCCCTGTCTCACAGAGATGAGATATGAACACACAACTAGAGGTCACTGTGACTCCACCAGCCAATCAGATGAGGAGATGGGTACCCCTGAGGATAGTAGCCCCGCCTCCTCTCCTTTCCCCATGCCGCTGCCAATGATCAATTTCACCATGCCAGTGAAGTCTAAAGTGGCTGTCAATATGCAGGATCACAGCCTTGACGTGGAGGCCACATCCACAGAGACACACACACCCAGAGTCAACATGGCTACTGTGGCTCCTTTCAGCTACAGGTAAGTGGATTGCACATAAACACACAAACACACACGCCCATGCACGCCCATGCACGCACATGCACGCACGCACGCACGCACGCACGCACGCACGCACGCACGCACGCACGCACGCACGCACGCACGCACGCACGCACGCACGCACGCACGCACGCACGCAAGATCAAGATCAAGATCACCCAATTACTCTTGCCCACTTTCGAACCCTTTTCTCTGTATTATATTATACCAAACCACTCCAACCCCTGTTAGAGCTTTACTTACCCTCTCCCCTCACACACACACGTACACACTTTGACTTGCACTCATAATACTAGAGCCCTAGAGGGTTGTGGTGGCCAACCCAACCTAATTTCTCTCTATCACTTCCAGCAATACATGTGTGTGTGCAAGGATACACACACATGCACACTCGCTTGGTGTTTTCTGGAGCAGAGTTGATTGTTAAAGTGTCCTCTTGACCGCCTCTGGGCTGACTCAATTTATTGTTCTCTCTCTCTCTCTCTCTCTCTCTCTGCCTCTCTGTCTCTCACACACACACACACACACACACATACACACACACACACACACACACACACACACACACACACACACACACACACACACACACACACACACACACACACACACACACACACACACACACAAAACCTAAGTGTTCCTGTGTCTGATGTGTGTTGCTGAGAGGTGTGTTGTGTCTGGTGTTTCAGTAGAATAAATCAATCTGTGAGGAATAAATCAAAGCATTTAAAGGGTGAAAATTTGAAAGTTCAAGACAAGTGCTTTAATTCTTGAGCTTCTTTTACCTTCACAGTATTGTAATTGTTTGCAGTGTGATATGCACACATTTCTTGTTTCTGAAATCAATCACATAATTCTACTCTCATACATATCAGCCTGTGTGATCACAAATAGCATTATTGATTTTCACATTACCAGACATGTGATTCACTGTATGTCTCTGGGGGATTTTTTTCAACAGGGTGCAGGAGTTTGAGTGTGATTATTCAGTTGATGACCTGAGTGACTGCTCATCTGGATCCATAGAAGTCTGCTGTGATGACCTAATACCAGGTTAGACACACTCACACACACCAAGACAACATTACTTAGTTTGTACCTTTCTTGCCAAGTCGAGAGTCATTAGTTCTTTGGTATTAAGCACCCCTCAATGCGACACGATTCAAAAAAATTAGGTGTTTCTCGACCGCAGGAACTAGGGACCAGGGTCTAAATTTAGTTCAGGGGTAGTTAATCTCCCCCCCTGAAAAGCCCCTGCTTGGGGGGTAGTACTTTTCAAAGGTCATGGGACTTTCGGCTGAACGTAACGGTATTTGAGGAGTTTACACAGTTGTTGAAACACAGAGGGAGTTCCTGGGAATGTATACTAATTTAGTTTTTTATTAATATTTCAAAATATTATTTACTATACATTTTTTTCCATACGTCACTGGCCTGATTTGCACAATCCGCCCGGGACTTCCGCCCGTGATCGAAATGCAGACAACAATGGGGGCACAGGAACCTTCAGTTCCGGGGAAAGTAGTTCTGGGGGCTAAAAGACCCCGGAACTCTTTGTCGAATTGCACTTATTCAGACTAAAAAATAGGTTGGTGGTCTACCTGCTGGGCTCAACAGTGCCCTTTGTGTACAGGCATCCTTCCAGGTGTATGGGGGCTTCCGCCTGGGGAAGCATCACTGAACACCCACATGGACCTAATCAGCTGTGGACCACCAGCCATCCATGTTTCGCTCCTTTAACCTCAATTCATCCCCTGATGATAGAGTGATGGCAGAGATCTCCCCCTGCTTCCCCCCGTTGATCCCCAAGGTGTTACTCGGGCCCCCAATTCCTGTGCATTCTCCCCAGCCACAACCAGAAGTGGACCCTGCTAGTAGATATTTTTGGGTTCCAGCAGATTGTGTTAGGAGTTCGGGGCAATAACTGGTGATAGCCTATACTCAATGCTGTGTGTTTAGGCTGTGAAGTCTAGCCTAATGCAACTAAGAGCATTTATTCAGGCTGACTTTTAAGTGGTGTCAGGAAAATCAAGCCAGCGGCATACCTTTGGGTCCCTTTGTCGAAATTAAAGACGTAGTGAATACAAGGGGTCAACCATTTCGTAAGTAGAAAAGGCATGGCTGAAGGTAGTGCAGTTGTGTGTAAGTGTGTGTATGTTTTTTGTCTGAGTGTCAGCCTGGGGCTTTGCTGACTGCAGTGGTTCCTTTATGAAGAGATTAAAAAAGAGATCAGCTCCTCATGTTAATGATGAAGGAAGATGACAGGGACTGATGTGAGTAAGTAATGGGATGAAATGGGGTGCTCCTCTACATTCTGCCAGTATATATTACATACTCATTGATCCCAGCTTCACCCAAGAGCTGTCAAGAAGTTTCAACTTTCTCCTATATCCTTCTATCTCATGCAGTACCTTCCCCCTTCATTACTCCTCTCCAGTTTCATTGACCTAAAAAAGCCACAGTCCCATCATGACCCTCCCTCCCTCCCTCCCTGTCCTTTTGAGTAACGGTTATCTCTGCACCCACAGCTCTAGTCATGCATTGTGGTGGTCAGCGTGAGTCGAGGGATGTGGACGAGCTTGATGTGACTTTATCAGTGGGTTAGTGAATCATCCTCTTTGATGTGGTGTCATTGGGATGTGAGGGGCTCAAATGTCCAGCGTTGAAATGTGCAGCCAAAAGATAGTCACGGTGACAAAATCTCTACTAGCTTGTTCACTTCTGACAAGGCAGTAATAAAGTTGTAGGACAGCTATTTATTTTTATTTGATTGGCAGTAACCCTGTTCATTTAATCTGAAACTGACAATGACACTGAGTTTACAGTGCTGATTTTCAGTTTTATTGATGCTACAAGGTTTCCCTGTGTGTACTGGGCAGGGTGACCTTTTTAAACACAACCCTAATTGGAAAGATGGTGTGCTAGGACAGGGGTTCCCAAACTTTTCAGCCCGCGACCCCCAAAATATAGGTGCCAAAGACTCGTGACCCCCACTGTCCCTCGAAGTGATTTAAATTGGATTCATTTATCTGGTCTGCAAAAAATTAGCCCACCTATATGAGACTGTTGCTGTGTTTCCTGTGCATTTATGAATTATCCTACTGCTACTGATGCTTTTGATAATTAACTGTTCACTAACCCTAAGTCTGGCAACAAAGAAGGGCAGAAAACTCATTACATTTTCTATTTTCAAGGTTTTATTTGTAATGAAATGTGTAAAAGGCATTAAAATATAATCTGACTTCAGTTCTCCCTCTCACCACCTGCGTCGCCAATTTCCCCCTGCATCTAAAATGAGCGTACGCCGGGGTCAGAGTTTGCTTTTTGTTTGTTGTTTGTTTGTTTTTATAAATCACAAACTTGGCGTGAAAACTGGCGTATGCCAATTTCAGGCCCCGTTTTGTGCGTAAGCAACTTTATAAATGAGACCCCTGGTCTTTTAAGGCCCCGAGCTGTCTTGCAGCTGTGGTTGTGGCCTTGTAATTGGTCCCTAAAAGGCGTTAGAAACAGAACTGAAGGGTCTTAGACTCCTCTGAAGCTGCATTTACATGGAGGGTGGGCTGACACCATAATAACTGTAATTTAGGGAGCCAAGGAAGGGAGGGAAACGGGGAGGAAGGCGAAGTTTGGAGGGAAGGAAGAGAGAAGGAGTGAGACTTGAAAAGACGGGAACTGATAAGGTCAGTAGGTTGATGGATTTTGTTTTGTTAGGAGAAAAGAGAACAAAGAACAAATGTGTGTGGAGTGATAAAAAAACAGATTACAATTTAGAGAAATACATTTTGAAAGCTTAATTTTAGAGTTTTATTCTTAAATTCAATGTTCTCCATATATTTAAATTCACTTAGTGGCATCTTCTGTAACATAATTATCTCTTACGTCTTCTATGTGACTCTAATAAAGACATGAACATCTAATGTGACTGTAGCACCATGTGGTCTTTCAATTAGACCGCAGACCTCCTGACCTTGAATCTCTCTGGAGAGGTGTATTTGAGCTTGCGTTCCTGGCTGAGCATGTGTGTGTATGTGTGCATGTGTGACAGAACACAGATGGTGTTTGAATGATAAATGCGATGTGTAGACTGTATCATTTTTCATCTCCCGGTGAGGGTACGGTCTGATAGTCCCTATGGTCTTTGTCTCACTCACATACACATATACTGTACAAAACCATTAAAACATAGAGGAGGTCATGACTAACACCTCTTTTGAGCAGTATAAAACATTAGATACACATGGAAAATAAAGAGAACTATATTTTCCAGATGTTGGATTGATGTTTTTGTAAATAAACTGGAACAAAGATGACGAGTTTCTCAAAGTGAGCCATACATTTTGCCCGGTGGCCATTAGTCAACTTGCTCTCAGCTATAGTAAATGCATCCTGGCCCCAATTCCTTTAATTTATTCTTAGTATGATATGTTATGCACAGTGGTGGACAAAGTACACAGCTTCATTACTTAAGTCAAAGTGTAGATCCTTCTGGTCAAATATTACTCCAATACCAGTGAAAGTTGCTCTGTCAAATTATTACTGGAGTTAAAGTCCTGGAGTAATTCAAAATACTTAAGTATACAAAGTACTTTTTAAAATATCTCAAAACGTATTTTCACAAAGCATGAGTTCAGTCAAGAATGCATTGGTTTACATTCTGCTACGTTATGTTCATATAGAAAACATTATTTCATGTCTAAAAAAAATACCATGAAATATAAACTAAGTTACTACAAGCACAGACAAGTTTCAAATGTTCATCTGGAATAAAACCAGTTTGTTAGCTACAGACCTCCACATGCTTTCTCAGGTTAGATGCTGATACCTCACTCTTGACAAGGCTCATGTTAATTAGAAACCATTCCAGGAGACCATTTCATGAAGCAGACTGAGAGAATACCAAGAGTGTGCAAAGCTGTCATAAAGGAAAAAGGGGGCTACTTTACAGAATCTAAAATGTAAGACATTATTCTGGTTTGTTTAACAATTTTTTGTTAATTAAATAATTCCATATATGTTCTTTCATAGTTTTGATGCCTTCAGTATTAATCTACAGTGTTTCAAATAATTAAAATAAATACAAACCCTTGAATGAAAAGGTTTTTCCAAACGTCCTTTGCCCAACCATAATAACTTTTAATAACTGACTTTTTAACTTGAATATCTCTTCATCCCCAAACAGCCGTAAACGCTGCCTATTTTATACTTAGTACTATTTGATACAGTATTGAATTGTCACTCTATATTCAATTGGAATATATTAGCTGAGTCTATTCACAGAAAATGTTGACATGTTTTCAGGGAAACCCTACATATGGAAGTACATTTCCAAACTGCCTTGTATCGTTCACTTTGAGAACAGCTATAGTCAGCAAATCTTTTGTAATGAAAGTATGAAAGCGCCATCCCTCTAATGCCCCTGAACAGTCTGGTGAATAGCATTTTGATAACCCCCGCTGCATCAACTCTTAGAGAGTGCATAATCCTCTTTGGCCAATCTAATCAGAGAGACATATGCCCAGTTGGCGCTTGGACAGTGATGAGTGGTTTAGTAGCTTTGGGAAGATGATCAGACATAAGCGTGCTCTAGATTATGTGCTCACTCATCACCAGCGAGTGGGGCAGTAATCACTATTTAGGGTTTAATGTGGTCCCCTACACTTTGTTTGACCCTAACTTTGGTAAGTCAAGAGTTCTGTAGACCAACTAGAACAGATGAAGAGATGGCCTATTTATTATGCTTGGATGACAGGGTGAAGACATCTGAAATGTTAATGTCTTCAATGTGTATGTGTGTGAGAATTAATGAGTGAAAGAATCACACAAACCCACATAAGAGCCACCAACTCCTCTCGTCCTCTCCTTCTATATCCACCCAGAGACATTTCCTCAGTGTAGGAGGCCCATGGGAGTGTGAGTGAGGGGAGAAGGAGTGTAAACGGGTGGATGAGTGCACACACTCAAGCTTTCTGACCTCTGGGGGTGACTCCCAAGTCCCAACCAAAGAAGTCAAGCTTTTGAGTCAGTCATGTGTGTAACCTCTCTTAGTCTCTGTGGGAATAGACACACACCCTTGCACACAGAAATGTAATCATGACACAGGGACATCTTCCTGTTAAATGAGTAACCCACAGGGGATCAGGAACACACTCAGTTATATTTTGTAAAATAAAGATTCTTCTATTATCTTAACATTTATATCGACAAACAGCTGTATGCCTTACTAACTCCAGTTCTTTCTGCTGATAGAAGCACAATAACACAAGTGAACATGCTGATGTTATCCACTGCTGCTGTACGCACACCACGCTGTAACCAGGCAACCAGCCAAGGCAGCACAGCATTGTGGGATACCCCTGGGAAGTGAGCGGAGAATGTCAACACTGACTCGTCTATAAGGGAGCGTTTGTAAAGAACAGTACCTTCTAAAAACACACAAATTCATTTCTTTGACTTCCTTTAGATACATCCCAGATGGCAGTTTCTGTGTTTTCAGCTCTCAGCTGTGCGTGAGTCACAATGAGTGTGCGACGCTCGTCCCATGAGAGAATAGTGTTTTTGTTAGATTAGCATTTCTGCCTCCAGAACCATGACTTAGTGTGAGTGATACACTCATACTATTGCAACGGATAGCCTTTATGTGTCTGAATTTCCCAAATGCTCAAGCCAGTGACTCATCCTGTGCATCATCAGGCTCTGAGTGTGGCCACCAAAGAGGTGCCGTTGTGGGACAACATCCTCTGTCATTCACACATACATCTTTGACTCACACTTGGAAGCCCCGTACACTGTATGTATCAGGTTGTGTGTATACAGGACATTAATAGCCCTGCTATTGTATTAGTGTGGTGTGTGTTCCCCTATGTATGTGTGTCACAGTCTGGTATTCATCCCGGTGTCCTGTGGACCCCACGCTTTAGTGTGTAAGCGGACATAAGCGAACGTAGCAGGAGTGGCGAGGCAGTGAGGCAGGATATCCCCTCTCTGTCTTACAGGCTTCCTCTGCTCCTCTGGCTCCCATTCAGAGATCCTTCCCTGTCCTGTCCTCTTCCTCCTCCTCCTCCTCCTCCTCCTCCTCCTCCTCCTCCTCCTCGTCTTTTCACTTTCCTCATTTCGTTGTTTTCTGCGTTATCATTTAATGCTCACATTCTTTCTCCTTTTTTCCCTCACTTGCAGCATCATAAGGCTTCTGTTCTGTCATGGTGCCTGCTGTTCTCTATATCCGTCACACTCACGCTTGTCAGTCTTTCTCACTTTTCCACCCAGTTCACACTTGTCTCATCTTTACAACAACTTTTTTTTAAAAGTAAGACACAAAAAGGCAAAACAAGAGGAACCAACTGGGAGTGGGTGTACGTGAGAAGGCATCCCATCTGCTTAGTCAAATTTTAAAGGGATAGTTCATTATTTTAGGTGAGGTTGTGTGAGGTACAGAGGATCCTGGTCAGCTTGTCCCCTTTGCTGAGAAACTGGTCGAGCAACCTGCACAAAATCTAGGCTATCAATCATTTGCAGACTCTACTATGTAAGGTTGCTAATTTTAGGAAACTAAAATGTGCATGCAAGTGTCTTTCTGAGCTTTACCTTGCCGTCAGAAAGCCTAACTACCCTTCTAAGGCACGGGTTCCCAAACTTTTCAGCCCGCGGCCCCTAAAATATAGATGCCAAAGACTCGCGACCCCCACTGTCCCACAAAGTGATTTAATGTGGCTTCATTTAGCTGGTCTGCAGAAAATTAGCCTACCTATATAAGTATGTGTCTCTGTTTCCTGTTATGAATTAACCTACTTTAAAAAATAAAAAATAATAATAAACAAATAATAATAATTAACACTACAAACAAAAGGGAAGATAAACATAAGAAAACAAGGTAAATAAACAAAAGTAAATAATAATAATTATAACTATAACAAAACATTTTTAGATAACTTAAAAAAAAAACATTCTGGAAGACATCTCCCGGCCCCCCATTTATGTCTCGCGACCCCCCAGGGGGTCCCGACCCACACTTTGGGAACCCCTGTTCTAAGGTGCTCTGATACAATCGTTACATCCAAAGCAGCAGTGCTAGCCAGCACTAACTTGTGTAATGTCGTTAACATGCATATAATGCACTACACAGTGTCTTTGACGTGTGTCCCACCAGCTACTTCACATGGCTGCTCTCTCACAGATAGAGGAGAGTCTGTTTCCAACTGTTTAGAGATGTTCAAGCAAATATACTCATGCAGAGTACAGACACCATCTGCTTCTGTCTGCCTGTCTGCTTCTCTCTGTTTGTCCATCTCTCTCTCTCTCTGCGTCACTCCGTCTTCAGTCCAGCCATTCAGCTCTGTATCTCTCTTACCTTCTCTTACCTTTGCTTAAAAGTTTCTTTGTGTGTGCGTGTGTATCTGTGACGTACTGAATATGTGAGTTTCCTCTGCTATGAATGTGTAGGCTAATACTGAGCACTGGCACTCGTCACACTCTCAAACTGCCAGCTTCTCTGATGTCAGGCCAGATTGCTCAGGTCAGTCCGACACCCCGCACAGACAGCATGCTGTGTGTGTGTGTGTGTGTGGCTCTGTGTGTGTGAGTGTGTGAAAAGAGAAGCTAAGTAGAAAAAAGAGTGAGATTATATGTTTACATCAGCCATACATTAAAGTGATTAACCCGTGGAGCCAGAGAGGAGTCCTGAAACAAACTAGCAGCTGTGTTCTGCCAACACACACTTTTCCTGTGTGTACGTGCTTTCAAGAGCACTGACGCGTTCCTGAGCCCCCATGCGCATCTGTGCACAACACAGACCTGCCTTGTACGCGGTCACTCTCGTTTAACTTACCTTAATCCCTCATTAGGGAGATATACAGCACCTATTAGCCTTAAATTACACCTCTTACCCCTCTACTGGCCAGCTACCAGCGCCCCAGAGCCCCTCATAACTGTCACCACACAGCTCTGGCCTCAGTGTGGCACAAGCACCTTAACATTGGCCCTTTATTAAAGCTAGCTGCTTCAAATTAATGGCCTTCGCTAATAAAAAAGCCCATTTATGTCTGTGTTTTGGTCTGCTACTGTGCTCCTGTTTTACACACACGCTCAGATAGATTTGAGTGTGCTGTTTTAAAACCTTAGTACCGCTTTTGGGACTGTTCAAGAATTAGCAGTATTTAAAAAGTACCACTCTGATATATTGAGCGTGGAATTTGAGCAAACAGGACGCAGCCTGTTTACCCTCTGGTTGACTGTCAACCAATTTATGCAAATGTAACGGAAAACGGGCAGTAGCCCAGCAGCCTGCTTGTTTTTTATACTTCTTTTAACAGTTTGGGACGTGATAACATCAGGGCTGCAGGCACTGCTGCTTGCATACGAGAGAGAGTGAAGTGCACTGACGGTAATACACCCAGGGCAATAACACCGACTCCCTTCAGTTAAGCAACCTGGATGGGTGCATTAAAACACAAAACCAGACTCTTCTTTTAACAGTTTGATCGATCCTTTAGGAGTAATGGTGGACTAAAAGTTTATTTTATGCGCTGTCATCATGATTCCCTTTAATGGAAATAAAAACAGATGAGATATCAGTCCTCTGCCTCTGTTGACATCCCTCTCTTATCAGATCTTCATTCAGTCTTATATAGGAATTGATTGCAAAAGTTCCAACGAAAACAAAGAAGCAGACACAAAGTGAAACTAGGAGTCATTTGTGAGGATGAAGAAGAGTCTGAGTTACTCCTATCTTGATGAGATGAACTAACCGTGTTCCTGGATTGGAGCTTTGTCTCTTCTCTGAGACTGTCTCATCAATGTGACACACTAGCAGAGACAGGCTCATGCACACACACACACACACACACACACACTTTACACATTTCAGGGGCGAATAGACAAAAATATAGATGCCAACGCTTAATAGCCTGTGCATCTCTATTAACTGCAAAGAGGGGGCTTATAAGGAGGAAATGAGGAAAAGAGTGATAGACTTGAACGGAGGAGTAAAATGGTGCAGGTGGTAGGGAGTGTGATGATCATTTGAGGTCTGCTGGCAGCTAATTGAACTGTAATTAGTGGCTGACCTCTCTCACTGTGTATGAGGGACTGATAAATGTGTGTTCCCCGCTCCCCCTTTTCTGAGCTGATCCTGCTGTCACGGCTTCTTTTCAGATAATTTGAAATCAGCTTAATCATGGGTGGGCCTCGTGTGATTAGAGTGCGTAAGAAAATTTGAATGTGAATGGATGAATACAGCAGCTAATGTGATTATGAGTGATTGGATGTGCGTGTGTGAGTGCAGGGGGGTCCTTGATTCCGCTGCAATATTTGGCGTCTAGTTGTATTCAAGTCAAATGCAGCTGAAATTGATATGGCTTTTTTTTTTTTCATTTCTGGTTTCCTTTCTTTGCCTCTCTTTTCTTTCTTTCGTTCTTCATCATTGGTGCGCAGCATAACAGCATCTGCGGTGTGTGTGTTCGAGAGAGAGAGACACAGGGAGAAAAGATCGGCGGGTGAATCATCCAGTGGGAGGAGAGAGAGAGTCAACAAGACAGGAGGGGAAGGCTGGAGGAGGAAGAAGAAAAAAAGGGAGGGTGAATGAGCCAGAGGGGGTCGAGTGAGCAAACCAGCGAGTGAGAGAGAGGTAGAGGGAGGAGAGAAAGAGGAGGAGGAGGGGGGTGGATGTTGCGCTGCTGCTGCTGCTGCTGTGACTGTTTCTCCTGTCAGTCGGCTGCTGCTCGCCCGGCAAGCAGAGAGGGAATACAGAGCGAGAGAGAAAAAAAAGCAGCGAGGGAGACAGAGGAAGAGAAAGAGGCTGGTCAGTGCTGTGTTTTATTGTTGCGGTGCTATTGTGGCACAGGGAGCCGCAGACACGCTTTGAGGACGTGGATTTAGGCACTGGACACAGATTTGCAGAACCATGGATTACCAGAAGTGAGTAAGGGTGACTGCCTCTGCCACCCGACTAACCCACTCGTCATTTTAAACACAGTGGTGAGTCCACTGGCTATCACAGCGGGGAGTCTGCCCCCAGTTTGGATCGGCTGTAGACAGAGATAAGATAAACCTGACAGTGCTGACATTTCTACACCTGTCTTCTCCCCCTGTCCCTCCCCCATTTCTTTCTGTCTGCTTGTCTGTGTGTGAGAGTGTGTCACTGATGCTGTTGCTTGGCTCTCTACAGGAGGGATGCTGGAGGCTAATGTGGCTAACATTAGCATGACGGCTAAGCCCAGAGAGCTGGACCTGAGGTCTGCTTCTGCTGCTTTCTCCTGCCAGGAAACTCCAGCCCAAGCAATGGCCTCAAGGAAGTCCTCAACCAAGCCATCCTCTCTCCCCCAGGGACCCACACGTCCCTCTGGGGGATCAGAGCTCAAGGTCTACCGACCCTCCTCTGGATCTATCCCCATACCTGTCCCCAATCCAACTGGCCTCCGCAAGCAGCGATCGCTTAGCAACCTGTATGTGCTCACCGATGCTGAGAAGAAGCTGCACCTCTATCAATCTCCCCGATGGAATGACGATGCCAGCAGGCCTGGCACTGGAGCTGGCACAAACAAGCCAGGCCAGACTAAGACCGTTCTTGCCGGGGGTGGGCGAACACCACTTTCCCGGACACTCTCAAAGTCAGAACAGTCTCTCTTCCAGGGGAAACCCAAACCTTTCTGCTCTCCATCTGTGACTCCTAATGTAAGCAAGCCAAGTCGGATCCCTGCCCCTGGTAAACCACGGGGACCTTACGCTGAGGTCAAGCCCATCAGTAAGGCCCCTGATGCTGGCCAGAGTACAGACTTAGACCCTGCGGACAAGCCAACTAAAGCTAGCTCCAATGGAGCTGGGAATACTGGAAGTAATGGCAAGAAAGTGGGTGAGAAGGGGAGACCTGCTGCTCTGTCAGCGGAGGAGAAGAAAGAGAAGAAGGGAGTAGAGGGAGAAGGCTTTCTGAAGGTGGACCCAGAGTTAGTGGTGACTGTTTTAGGGGACCTAGAGCAGCTTCTCTTCAGCCAAATACTCGGTGAGTCTGGTGATTTTACTCAAACCATATATGGAAGTATACAGGTTAAGGCACGGTCATCACTTTGGACAGGCTGTACGGTGATACACTGTACATTGATAAGTTAACAACAGTAACATATTGATTCAGAGGGCATTCAATATCATAAACATCCCCTCCTTATCTTCCTCTCCTCTCCACACCCAAACCGCTCGCCCATGCTCCCGCTGTAGCTCCAGCATCAACAGTGAATTTTAAATGAGGCTCTATTGCAGCAGAGCATAATGTCAGTGTGTTTTTTCACTATAAGCCGCTGAGAGCCTTTGCTCTGTCACTTGCAATCCCCCTGTTTACATCACTACAACATCAGATATGCTTAATTTCTGCGTGTAAAACCGATGCATACGATGTATCCGTGAAAATGTGTGTGTGTGGGTGTTCACTCACACCGTGTGCTCCTCTTTGAAGAAGCTGAATAAGCACATACAGAGGGCTGACATTGTTTTGCTGTCGGCTCATTAGCTAGCACTACAGTGTTCCATCCTCGTCTGGTGTGACCCACTACCACAGTGAGCTAGAAATATAGTAACCTATTAAATATCACCTCCTTCCTCCTACAATAAATCCCTGTCTCACATTTTATTTTCTCACTCTACAAGCCTGTTGGCTCAGGAGCATATGTTCGAATTGAATGCAGTCCACACATGTGTGTGTGTGTGTGTGTGTATGTGTGTGTGTGTGTGTGTGTGTGGGAGATAAAAGTGCAAACTGCTTGTCTCATGTCAGTACCGCAGCCTCAGCATCTCCTGGCCTGCACCAAAAACCAGCCACTCGTTAATAAAGGCCGTGTGAGTTGGACCGGTGGGGTGTGTGTGTGTTCAGTCGGTAAATAAAACGGTGGCATATTGAGTCAGGCTCCGGTCACAGTGGGCCACATATTTAGCCTTGCACCACTCCCTCACCCTCCTCCTCCCCTTCCAGCTCCATTGATCCTCGGGGCCACTGACAGATGGTCACCATCCACCCTTCCAATCCCTCCTCCCCTTCGCCCTGTTACCGGGGGCAACGTGTAGGAGGAGAGGGGAATCTGAGGGGGTGGTGGTGGCATGGACAGGTAGTCAGCAGGCTACCATTCATGAACACTTACCCTGAAGAATACACACACATTGTTGGTGAAAGTACCTGCATCATAAGTTTCAGCTGAGAGTTTTTGACTAACAGGTCAAACCAGGCCGAAATCTGCACCTAAAATCCATTATTCATGACAGTGTACATACACTCCCTGCATGCCAGTATTTCCCTCTCTCCATCTATTACTCATTCTCTTCCCATCCCTCCCTCTGCAGGAGCAGATAGCATCTGAAAGTGAGGGGGTTGGAGGGAGAGAACAAAGTAGCAGGTCGTTACATCCGGCGAGATACGAGGAAATCATTTTCTGCCCATCTTCAAACCTCTCTCTGTCTCTCTCTATCCCTCTCTCTCCTCACTTCCTCTGTCTCTTCTCACCAGCTCGCCTCCTGCTGCAGCACAGCCCCAAAATCACAGCTGCTCTGACCTTGTGAGTGTGTGTCCACAGTGTGTGTGTGTGTGTGTGTGTGTGTGTGTGTGTGTGTGTGTGTGTGTGTTTGGGTCCATGTGGTGTGTACCTGTGCGTGACCTTGTTCCTTGTTTCAGTCATCATTGTAGAGTTGCTGGCCACACCTACGCCAGGCAGGCAGGTAGGGAGGAGGTAGAGGATGGGAAAACATAGACGGAGGGAAAGAAGTAGAAGGAAGAGGAGATGTATGACAGAAAAGAGAGAGAGAGAGAGAGAGAGAGAGAGAGAGAGAGAGAGAGAGAGAGAGAGAGAGAGAGAGTAAAACTGTAGTAAAATATATCTGATGATCTAAATTTTGAATGAGCGTCCCGAGTGACCACGTGTCCAATACACTTCAACCGTCCAGTGCTCTATCATAGACCAGCAGGTGTCTGTGGTAGTTGTGGTAGGACACTATACTCATATGTGTGTGTGTGTGTGTGTGTGTTAGGAAGAGGTTAATTGTAACTCGCACTGCAGCTTACAACTGTGGTCCCATCTTTTATCGTATCTGCTTCCCCATTTCCGATGGGATGCGCAGCTAATTGGTTTCTGCTCCATGCGCTCTGTCATAGGAAGATAAACGAGTGGATCAGTCCAAGTGAACCACCCCTTCTCCTCTCATAACACACTCAGACCTCCTCTACACCTCCTTTCTGCACACGTGTAGGAACAGCTTGTCATTGTACCGTTTGCTATAACATCACAATGACCTTTAATATCCTATGGAAGCTACATGCTTGCTGTGTTGGCCGCAGGGAGTGAAATCTTGAGGATGTCGTGTTGCGTGACATCTTGCAGCTTGCCTGTGGCACTGTCCTTTTTGAGGTTAGCTTACAGTTGCAGGCAAAGATAATGGACTGTGCCACTGAAGACTAATCAAAATGCTTCCCCTTTTAAATGTTCCTCGTGTGTCTCACACAAGCACTGGCCAGAGAGCTTTCTGTTCTTATGCCCCTAAGCTGTGGAACTCTCTGCCTCTGGACAGCGAGCTCTCTGGGTGTTTTTAAAAGTAAACTTAAGATTTACATTTTTGATCTAGCTTTTCATTTGGAGTAATTTATTTTTAGCCCTGGACTGCGTTATTATTATTTTAATTATTCTAACTATTATTTTAATCATTATTTTTTTAATAATTGCTTTAACATTAATTTATCTTATTTATTTATTTATCTTTTTATTTCTTGTATTCATCTGATCTTGTTAACGCTACCTTATTTTTAACTTTTCTTTCCACTATTACTTATTTTATTAATTTTACTGGATTGATTTAATTTTTTTAATTTTTTTAATTTTATTTATTTATTTATTTATTTATTTATTTATTTATTTATTTATTTAATTTATTATTATTATTTATTTATTTACTGATGGATCAAGGTGGGGTCAGACTGAGTCTTACCCTGTCTTGAAGTTGGGTCTCTGTTCATAATTTGACATAGAGTGGTCTAGACCTCCTATGTTTGTAAAAGCGTCTTGAGATAACGTTTGTTGTGATTTGGCGCTATACAAATAAAGATTGATTGATTAATTGATTTATAGTTTTTCGATTTTACAAAGTCAAAAATGTTGAAAACATACTAATTAAAACACACTTAATTAAACAAACAAATGGTCCAGATAAGTATTAGCAGAGACACAAACAAACAAACAAACAAACAAACAAACATAAACAACCAAATAAACAAAAAAAATTGCTGCCAGTTCATAGAGATACATAAATAATGTTTCAAAATTGTTATCACCAAAGTAACAACTCAAGACTGAGGTAAGGTGACATGATACTTTGTGTAAAGAGGTCTAAATTTAGGCTCACCAAATTGTATTTTATTAAATTTTAAATTATTAAGTATTTTATTTATAATCATGCCTTTTATAATTTTACCATTGCTGTTGTTTTCTGTCTCTCTGTTATTCTGTGAAGCACTTTGGGCTGCATGTTTTTATGTGTGAAAGGTGCTATATAAATAAAGTTATTTAGACTTTAAAGTAAAAATAAAGTTGAGTTGAGCTGAGTTGACCAGAGACCAGCCATGCACTTAAAGGGTGCATGCTAAAAAAAAAGGGAAGAAAAATATCAAAACAATCCAGGATATTTCAAGATTAAGGCTTGTATTTTACTATATGTTTGTCTTGTGAGGTGATTTAGGATTAGTGTCAAAATCATCTGTTTTTTGCTGTAATCTCACATACTTGTTTTACCACTGAGTGATTAAGAGCTTTCTCTTAATTGGATTTAGAGAATTACTTGTGTGTCTATGGGCAGCAGCTTTGGACTTGCAGCGATAATGCTCCCAAACCCAGCATGTTTTTTACTATATCTTGTTAGCAGCATTAGCACCAGGGTAAGACATATCAGCAGATAACGACCATGGAGTCTGTGAATCCTGCTTCTAAAATAAGTCCTGACCTGAAAAGCCACCTTGTAAAAAAGCAGCTCCTGCAATGTGCTGCCAGAGGTAATGTAAAGCAGTGAACCTCACATGTGTGCCACTAATGACACCTTCAGGTTCCATCCAGTGCCCGTAATGAGGTGTGTGTGTGTGAGGAGGGGGTAAGCTCCCTACAGCAGTGGCCTCTCCCAGCAGGGGGGCAGGCTCGGTTTAAGGGATCCACTCTAAAGTCACAACTAAGCAAGCATTGGGATTAGGCTTTTCATAAAGATAGAGAAGATTCAGCCTCCATTCCACTAATCATGGATCTATCACCCTGCGAAAGGCCAGCCATGAAGACTCAAAAGGAGTCACAGATTAAAGCCCAAAGGACATCTGCTTGGTTGGAGATTTGGGGGAGTTTTACTTGAGATAGGGAAAATAGATTTAGGGTAGGGGATTGGAGAAGCCGAGGGGTTTCGGTGTTGGCTCAGATAGTAGAAATTGGGGGACTGTGTCACTTCAATGTGACTACAAAGGCTCAGAGAGGAGAGAAGTAAATGCAACTTGGTCACACTACAGTGCTTATGAAAGTAGCCTTGACTACCAGCACGCTTGTTATGTTAGCGTGACACTGTGTCGAGTGTATGTGTGTTTGTGTGTGTGTGTGCGTGTGTGCGTGTGTGTGTGTGTGGGCATCAATGTGTGGTTGATGGTTATTCTTACATCCTTGTCAGCTGTCTGCCGAACAATAAACCCTACAGAGCAATCGACAAAGCCTAAAAAGGATGTCACACTCGCACAGGCGAACGCAGACACACACACACACACACACACACACACACACACACACACACACACACACACACACACACACACACACACACACACACACACAGACACACACACACACACACACAGACACACACACACGCACAGTCCTTTTCAAGAGAACTTAACAGCGCTGCAGGAAATAACAACAAAGAGCCGCAGCTTTACATGTCCAAAGAAAGCGCATCTCACATGCACACTGAATGTGCGTGGAATCCAGTCGCTGATATCTGCTCCTGTCTACGTTCCTCGCATTCTTCCTTTCGGCCATGACAGGGAATGTTTCATACTCAGGCCCTCCATTGTGGAGGCAGTGCTGAGTCTCTAATGTGATGCGGGTGTGATGGGAGCGGCTGGTTCCACCCCGGGCTTTGCTGACTGAAGGATTCGGGGCAGTCGGAGGTGGTGACAAGCCAAATAAACACAAACGCCCAGGGAAAGTTCTGAATAAAGCATCCCTGCGCTTCTCTATCTCCATCTCTATCTCTCTCCCCTGCTCTCTCTCTCTTTTCCTCTTCCTTCCTTTCAACTCTGATGCGAGTTGACGGGTAGCAGTGTTCTGTCACCAGTCAGACAGCAGGGGGGATATTTCTGGTACGAGTGTTTCAGGAGGACAGAGGACGTCTTTTGAGTGTGACAGAGATTTTGTCACTCAGAGTATTCATGCATGGGAAGCATGTTTGTGCATTTGGATGGTTGTATGATGAAGCATTTTTTCCCCCTCCATTGATGTTTTTGTGTGTGTGTTTACAATGCTCTGTGGCCTGTCTATTCTGACTTAATGCAGGAGCCATTGCATTAGTGCTGTCTGCTTCCTGCCATGCGCCTCCTCAATCATATTAGTCCTCTCTCTGATGCAGCACACACAAACACGTGCTGCCTATCATTTAGAGCTGGCGAGTTCTTTCAGTGCTACAATCAAATCATTTTCAGTGTACACTGTTTGTTTGGGAGGCATCAGTATGACTGCAGCGAGGCTCTGTGTCCCAGGTTTGTATTGATGTTTGAAAGATTTAAGTGCTTATTGATGACACTGGAGCACTCACGCTTACCTTCAATTAGTGCCATGGGAAAATAGCGTTTAAATTGCTACTGAGTAAAACATGCATGTAGGAGCTGTGCCAAAACATCCGAGTACATAACATAGATCATATTTTCAGAAGTAGCCTTTACCGAGCAATGAGAACATTTTGTTAAGGACAAGCAGCAACCTCCGGTCTCAAACTATGAAGCCCATGCGGAAGTGTTATAAACTGCAATACATCGAGAATCTGCTTGAGGCTGGCTGCAGAAACACCGGAAACCACATAGACACCAATTCAAAAAAGATGATCTTTACAGCATTGATAAACATGTTTACAGCCTGGTTCAAAAAACGGCTTGGCTCTATGTAGCTAATTTCTCTATCGGCACACACTGTACGGGGGGTGAATTTTTTTCTGACGCGAAGGTTCAGAAGATATTTAGATTACAAGTTTTTGCCCAAATAAGGACATGACTGACTTGACTCCCGGTCGGGAACACATCCGTAGCTGTTGGCTAGGAGGCTCAAACTCTTCCCCTTTACGTCACACTGCCTGGTTGAGTTCCGCATTTCCAATATGGCTGCCGCCGTCGATTGGCTTCCAAACAGCGCTCAGGAACAGATGGGTAACGTCACGGATACTACGTCCATATTATATAGTCTATGGTTAGGGATGCACGATATTATCGGCACGTTATCGTTATTGGCCGATATTGGCTTTAAAATGAACTATCGGATATCGGCCAACACACCGGTATCCGTTGATATAATTAACCAATAAAATAATGGGCTGCTGCACACATGTTGGGCTCAGGTTTTAAGTTAAAGTTAAATTTAAGCAGCAGTCTGTAAGGTACATGTAGCTGACTAATTTATGCACATTTACTGTCAAAGAGTAAACCATTGTATTTAATTTGGGTTTAATTGATGTACAGTTGCACTTTTCACATGTTCCCTGTGAACAGAGGTTAGGTTTACTTACTATGTCAAATGTGAAATTGACCAAATTAGCCCTGGTTGTGGGGATTGTTATGATTGTCTCAGGGAGAGCATCATCCAAGTTTTAAGTAGGATGTATCTTTTTGTAGGAATTTTTTTTGAAAGCAATGGTCATAAATAAATATGCAGTTTTAAGTATTTTTCTTATTTTGCACAAGAATTGAATATTACATTAGAATCAGAATCAGCTTTATTGTCATTGTACAAGTACAATGAAATTTCGTCTGACTTCTCTCCGTTTAAAGATAAGAATTTCAAAAAGAATATATATAGGAAAGAAATGTTCATCAGGGACGACAGCTTGGCCATAATTCTCCTGTCAGCCACCACCTCCACAGGATCCAGGACTGAGCTGGCCTTCTTCACCAGTTAGTTCAGTCTCGCTCTCCTGTATCCTGTCCGCCCTCAGCAGGTGAAATCCTTCCAATGTGGGGTTCGTGTCAAGTGTTAGCTCTGTTAGCATGATGCTACTCTGCCAGTATTCCCTCTGGTGCTGGGTTAGCTCGTCCACCTCTAGATCTTACATTCCTCATAACAGTGGGTGGAAGGACAGGTCGATGTCGTCTTTTCTTAGCTTGCACCTCAGTACCAGCACGCAATCCTTGCCTCCTTCTCCTCAGCTCGCAGGGAACATTGGGCCTGGCATCCTTTAGCATCGACATGCTACGGGCTGCTAACAGCTGATCTCGTATAATGTGACCATGGTTACACACTGGATCTCTGGACACACACAGGAACAAAAAGAGTAAAAACACCACTGCAAACGTAGCCAATTTAGTGTCGATGGCCAACAAATGAGTCATTAAAAGTCATGACAGGCTCCAAATACAAAAATAACTAAACAGATATGAAAAATAGTCGAAAAATAACACACATATATATATATATATATATAAAACATAACAAATGTGATAAGAGTGTCACCATAATACTGTACGCTTATTCCAATACAGAAGAGAATTGATGATCTCTGCAATTAGGTGTGCGGAAAAAAATATTGGTAATCGGCTAAATGAGTTGTAAAATATTGGCACATCTGATATCGGCAAAAATCCAATATCGTGCATTCCTTCTTCTTGTATTCACATTTCAGACAAAGTAAAACAAAACACAGTCTGAGTATAATATCCGCTTGATAATACTTTGTTTCTTTTCTCTGTGAGAGCGATAAACAGACGACGTGTTATGTAGGCCACCTCTTGTAATGTATCCTCTTCCAGTCGTGTTTTCATCTCATGAAATATCTCAGATGAAAGTTCTCATTGTTCATGCTGCAGCCGTCTGCGTGTTTCTGCTGCAGTTTTTAGTCACATAAAGTACATCTGACTGAGTCCCATGAAACTCTTGTGGTTTTCTTACACCTCTGGCAAAGCTAGAGCAGTGTTTGTGGTTTTTAGCTTGAATCTAAACACAGCAGTCGACAAACAGAGATGCTACCTGGAAACAGGATGTCTGATTCCGGTTGTTGACCTGAATATTAAGCAGTTAGATCACAAACTTAATAGAATAACTTATCATTGTTTTTTAGTGGTATAGGAAGTTTATGTATCACAACTCATTTCCCCCCAAGACAGTGAAGTCACATGATGTATCTGGATCAAAATAAAGAAGACTAATCTGCATCACATTGTAAAGTTCTACATGCTGTGATAGGAGCAACTTTTTCCTATTTATTTAAATTTCATCACCAGTTCTTCCTCTTTGTCTGACATCTGATTGACTAAAAGTAGATTTGGTTGAGATGCTTGCTTGCTGTCATCAGTTCTCCCTCCTCATTCATCACTAAAATGACAGCACAGGCACTGCACACAGCGAGCCAGTCTGTCTGTCTGTCTGTCTGTCTGCCTGCCTGCCTGCCTGTCTGCCTGTCTGTCTGTCTGTCTGTCTGTCTGTCTGTCTGTCTGTCTGTCTGTCTGTCTGTCTGTCTGTCTGTCTGTCTGTCTGTCTGTCTGTCTGGTCCAACATGTGAGCAGAGCTGCAGCTGGCTTTAAGCACGTCGTAAAATACAGTTCCACAGGAAACAACTCTCTTGAACAAAAATACACCCAAACTTTGCCACACATTATGGTCTCCGCCTTGGCCTGTTGCTGGGTTTATGCAGCGCGTGTGGCTGCAATGTGTGTGCAGCGCAGTCAGCATTTAGATCAGTTCTGATTTAGATTTGAGGGGAAACTGCTGGAGCACACACAGGAAGTGCAAGAGATATTGCAGATAGCTCTCAAAGTGTGACATTTTTTATGGTGCCACACAAAAAAATTAACCTGGTAGACTGTGTCCAGCTGATTTTTTGTTTACAGTTCATGGTTGTGTTGTTTTAGATTACATCTCTCTTTTATATATTGAATCTCAAAGCACCTCAGAAATAGTGAATCTCTTCCTACAGCTCAGCACAGAGAACTCGACGCCCACATACACGCTCATGACTCTAAAGCCTTATGTAGAGAGCTAGAAGTGCTCTGCAAGGTTGTCAAATATCTGATGCTTCAGTACTTTTCAAAACCACGTGCTGTAAAATGATACACTACCTGTTATTTTTGCTTTCAGTGGTACTGGGAAGCACTGAAGCTTTAAAAAAGGTCTACACTTGTATTTTAAACGTTCAGCTACCGGGAGCAAAGGAGAGAGAGCAGTGGTGAGTGTCGGACTAAAGAGGAAGTGAAGAGAGAACGTGTGTTATTGGTAAGTAAGGCGATAAAACTGGGTGATAAGATGTTAATTTCTAACTGTGTCACTGCATTTGCAATCTTACTGATTGAGAAAGCCTCAACTCTGTGCAAACCTGCTGAGGTGCTGGATTTTGTTTGTCTGCAGTCAGTGGTGGACAGTAACAAAGTAAATTTACTTAAGTACAGTACTTAAGTACATTTTCTGAGTATCTGTACTTTACTTGAGTATTATTTTTTGAGGAAACTCATTACTTTTACTCCACTACATTTCTATCAGTGCTCTAGTTACTCACTACTTTTGCTTTGAAGTCAGCTCATGAATTTCCTTCTCTTTTCTGGTTTTTGAAATGAAGAATGATACGTATCGTTTGAAATGTTCACCTTGTTCCCCACTCTGCACAAACATACAAATATTCACTGTCCAACCTGAGAAAGTTTGTTGAGCTACGTAAAATTTGTTTTATTCCAGATGAACATTTCAAACTAAGTTGTCTGTGCTTGGAGTAACTTAGTTGCTGTTTTTATTCCATGGTATAGGTTTTAGAGATATCAAGTAATGGTTTCTAGATAAACAGAATGTAACAGAATGTACTCTTATGTGGTCTTGACTGCATTTATGTATTTTGAAAATACAACGTTTTCAGATATTTTAAGAAGTACTTTGAATACTTAAGTATTTTTAAAAGCAAGTACTTCAGTACTTTAACTCAAGTAATAATTTGACAGAGCAATTTTCACTTGTATTGGAGTAATATTTGACCAGGAGGATCTATACTTTGACTTAAGTAATGAGGCTGTGCACTTTGTCCACCACTGTCTGCAGCACTTGTTTGTGCACTTCATCCTGCGTGTCTCTGCTCTGCTCGCAGTCACACCTGCAGACTTTAGTTGATACTAAACTTGATCCAGCCTAGTTTTTCCCCTCCTTGCAGACTGCTGTCTGACTTATAAGCAGACATGGCTGCGTTTGACAAGATATGGATCCTAAGTTCAGAGCCGGGCTTGTTTTGCTGAGGTGACCTGAGAACGGAGGAAAAAAAGAAAACTTTTGAGGTTCTGTATTAAAAGCTGCACGCAGGATCCCAAATCTGTTTTTTGATATTTCACATGTGCTCGTCAGCATATTTCTGCGACGGTCAGTAAATTACTCATCCTCTTGGACTTGGTAATGGAATCCACTCTTGCATAAGAGTTCTTAAATTCAAGTGGATTTTGGGACAGCTGACCAAAAACCCCAGTAAACCATGTCTCATTTTCTTCTCTTTCTCACACATGAGGATCAACACTTCTGTAATCTCGTCATTGGCAGATTGCTGTAGCATGTGTTAAATTGGACCCAAAACTTTTTCAAAAACAGGGTACACAGATGCTACAGTGCGTGCTGAAATGCTCATGAACCATTCATGCCTCATATCAGAAATGATCTTCAAGGCCTCTAATATCCTGTTGCGACATCCCAGTGAAGCGGATGAACTTAAGTGCATGTGTACTTGTCCTTGTGTGTGTGTGTGTGTGTGTGTTTAAGTGCATGGATGCACATTTGGGTGCCTTAGCGTGCGTTTGTCGGCCTCGTCCAGATGTGCAGGAATGGCTGAATGTTGTAATGCTTCCTGTTTTTGCAAACTGCTTAAGGTCAGCAGAGGGCTGTGATGCTCAGACAAGTGGAGAATAAAGATGTAGAGGATGGTTATGTTGAATTATTTACAAAATAATTAATTTTGTTAGCTGTGTTTTTTTCTCATACTATGACCTGGTGATACATCCCAAACAATAACAGAAACCACAAAGGTTTGTACTAGCATCCTGTTTGTGTGTGTCTGTGTCACATGTCAGGAATGCTGTAATGACTGTCTTCATTGCAGACAATCACACAGCAGAAGTGTAAAACTGTAAAGACTCACATTACTGCCGAAACTCATATGTTTTTATGACATACCACACACACGTCATGTGATGAGCGTACTGTTTCCAGATGAGGGTTACAGTGACACGTGGACGGGACAGAGACAAATGAACTCCGGAGGGAAGGAAGGAAAGAATAGAAACTGGGGCCATTACTCACAGATTCATTCATATTCTGCAAAACTGAACTCTCGCTGCTAAAGTCGGGCACTTTTTGCATGCAGAGGCATGATAAATATACATTTACGGTCAAACTACTGTCTAAGAAGTATGCATACAAACAACTCCTGCAAGTTTAGAACCATTAGTTTGTCTTTGGGGAATGTTGACCAAAGACCAAGCGGCAACCTCCGGTCTGAAAATATGAGTCCAATGGGGAAGTGCTAAAAACTGCAGTTCATAGAGGATTCGCTTGAGGCTGGCTCCGGAAGTACAGGAAACCACATACACACCAATTCAAAAAAAGGCGATCTTTACAGCAGAAATAAACATGTTTACAGCCTGGCACAAAAGACGAGTATAGTCTGGATAGCTCATTTCTTGATCAGCACACACTGTACAGGGGGTGAATTTTTTTCTAACCCAGCAATTTCGAAGATATTGAGATTACGAGTCTTCCTATGCCCGCCTCTTTACGTCACAGTCTCTCAACAGCAGCAATATGGCCTCAAAACAGTGGTTCAGAAACAGACGGGTGATGTCACGGATACTACATCCATATTTTATAAAGTCTATGATACAAACACACAGAATGGCAACAACTCCTGCAAGGAGAGAACCATTAGTTTGTCTTTGGGGAATTTTGACCAAAGACCCAAGAGACAAAAAAACAAGTGGACAGGAGTCTGTCTGTCTTATATTTTCACTCTCTGTCTGCTAGAAACGTAGCCATCAGACAACACATCATGAAACGCACTCTCTACTTCTTCTATATTCAAGGTGACAGGCTTATATAATGTATTTTTAATATTCAATATCTTCAGCAAATCCCATCAAAATACCAAAACCAGAAATGAATCTCTCCCACCAACAACTCTGGCACAGTAGAGCATAATATCCTGTGCGGCAGTTGACTTACAACTATTAAAAACACATAAATGAGTCACTCTGTTGCTCTGTGTGTTAAGTTGCTTTAATAAAAATATATCAAGTGCACTTCTTTTTTTAGATTTTTTTCTTTTGCAACATACAGTTGCAAAAAAAATGGAGTGCAAAATATATCAGGCATTGTGTGTTAGTCACTAACAAACCATTTACCCCTGAGCCCGGATATGAAAAAAATGGACACACTAAAGCTCCAGTGGGTGAATATAGAGTGGCTGATTAATGCGTTGTAACCTTGGGATCATGGTATTTCTATACAAGTAATGCATGTTTTATTTGTTGGGCTGTCATACAGAGAAGCGTTTTTACATTCATGTATTTTCTTTTTTTTCTTTTTTTTCTCCAATCTTTTTATTGATTTTCACATATAAATATACCTACACATGTATACAGACACACACAAAACAAAAAAACCCTAAAACAAATCAAGTCAGTAAACAGATTGCAAAGAACAATGCACAACAGAAACCCCCCATCCCACCCCAACTCAGCTCGACATGACCAGTACAAAAAAAAGCCCAAGATCAGGGTGTCTTTAAGCCACCTGGAGATGGAAGGATCTTTAACAGACTTCCAGTGTAACAGTAAGGAACGACGTGCCAGTAAGGAAGTGAAAGCTATAATGTCCTTTTGTGTAGAATTTAGTGCAAGTGAAGCATCAGGAATCCCAAATATAGCAATCAAAGGGGAAGGCTGCAGATTAACTCCAAGAACAGTGGACATAATACTAAAGTACCCTTTCCAAAAACTATTCAGATCAGGGCAAAGAAAAAACATATGACTAAGGTGACAGGGAGAACCATGGCATTTATCACACTTATCTTCTATTCTGAGTAAATGTTCGAAAGTCTGGACTTCGAGAAATGGACCCTTTGTAGAACCTTAAACGGAATTATCCCAAGACAAGCACAAGAGGTGGTTGACCGTATCCTGATTATAGCCTGATCTCAGAGGTCATCACTTAATTTTATTCCTAAATCCTTTTCCAGATTCATGTATTTTCTGACTGTGTCCATAAGTTTAGAGCATCCCCCAACACATCTGCCTCAGCCTTGTTGTCATGAGGAGTCGAAAACAAGCTCCACAACATTGCCGCTAATGCAAAGGCCAGCAGCTCTGTTTAATGGGCTTGTAATCTGACCACACAACAAGAGAGAAAAGGGCACTGCTTCTTTTATTACCACTGTATATTTGCGCTGTCTTGTACTCTTGGTGTACTTGTAGCAAGACCAACATTAAACACCCTCTTTCTTTCATACTTCACATCTCTAATTTTCTATTCCTTTTGTTCCTTCCTCTCTTTGTTTGTCTGACTAACATTAGGATGCAGAGGTCATCCTCCACGTAAAAACACTCTCACTCTAACTTGCTGACTCTCATTTAAAGAGTCTGAGTGGGCCATTATGAAAGGCTCCTCTGCTGGTTTCACAGCCTCTTCAGAGCTTCATGAGTGTATTGAGATGTGCCAGGTGGAGTGAGCCATCCCAAACACACACACACACACACACACACACACACACACACACACACACACACACACACACACACACACACACACACACACACACACACACACACACACACACACTCATTTTAAAGTAGATCTGTGTAATTCATCTACTCCCCTGGGGAGCTGCCAGGGCTGACAGGGATATTTGCATCCCTAATTCCCCCATCACCACCACCCATACACCCCCTCACTGTGCCAGCTGGGACCACCAAGACCAGTGCAGACACAGGACAGGAAGTCTTTTCTCCACTCAAGCTCATTCAAACACACAGAAGCACAGGCACAATCAGACCGACCGTATCTAATCAATTTAATGCCGTTGTTAAACAAAGCTCACATTTAGGGTAATTGAAAAACGCCCAATTAAAGCCTGTATGAGTGTGTGTGTGCTGAAGTGTGCGTCAGACTTTGTATTTGTTAGCATATTTTACGGATTCTTTGTTCCCAGGAAGCCTTTGTTTGAACAGATCACAAAAATTGAGCGCTTAAAAGCGGAGAAATGTCTCTTTATAGTTTGAATTTCCATACTGTGCTTCACAACCTCTCATGTCAACACCCTCAGCAGAAAAGAGTAGTTCTATTTTTACACATGTTTTTTTTTTTCAAAACATCTTCCCACTATGTGTGGATGTGTGAGGGCAGCAGAAGGTTGGATCACAATGATTTCTTCATCTCTGCAATGATTTGCGTGTCCCCCAGGGCCGCCTAATCAATTGTCTGTGCGGCCATTCTCTTCAGGAGAAATCAATCCAGCTTTATAAATCAGGTCTGGTGTGCAGTAAGTGTTTCATAGTGTGTTAGTGAGAATATGTGCGCACCCCCTGCATGGATGCACATATGTGTGTATGTGGGCTCTGTTCTCACCCTGCAGCTGTTGTTGAGATTGACACTATAAGCAACTCATAATTTGCCCTACGCAGTCAATCAAGAACCTTCCCCCCTTCACCTCCTCATAAACCAGCTGGACCGGTCCATTTGAGGGGTGGTTGTGAAGTTGATGTGTGTGGGGCATTGTGTGTGTTAAAGTCATTGTTTGTCTGTTTTGCAAAAGTTGATTCTGTTTTGATTATGTAACAAGATGAAGAGTCCAAAGCAGCACTTGCATCTCAGGAACAACATCCTAATAATAATTTCAAACAATTATTATGTGTTTTTTAGATTTATATTGGAGCCAGCTGGCCTGATCTAATGATCTATTGAACTGAACATGGACAAAGCCTGTCCTATATCTCATCTCTGTAACTTTTATCACCATGACCCTCAATTACATAAAAACATACACCAGACGGTCAGTAAAGGTCTTAGTCAGGCAATGAAGTCAGGTATCCTAAATTGGCATGCTTTATATGCAGAACATAAAGTGCATGTGTATGTGTGGATATTGTTCTCAGCTCTTTAATATACTGAAAGTCTGGCCACTGAATAGGTTTGAGCTTAAGATAAGATAAGATAAGATATACTTTATTGGTCCCCCATTGGGGGAAATTCTTTTGTTACAGCAGCTTACAACACAGGACAGGGAAATACAACAATGCACTAACATAGTTAAAAATATAATAACAATAATAAAAGTGATGTTAAAGGTAAAATAGAATAGAATAGAACAAAATAAAATAAAATAAAATAGAACAGAATAGAACAAAATAAAATAAAATAAAATAGAACAGAATAGAACAAAATAAAATAGAATAGAATAGAACAGAACAGAATACAATAAAATAGAATAAAATAGAATAGAATAGCATAGAATAAAATAGAATAGAATAGAATAGAATAAAATAGAATAGAATAGAACAAAATAAAATAGAATAGAATAAAATAAAATAGAATAGAATAAAATAGAACAGAATGGAATAGAATAAAATAGAACAGAATAGAATAGAATAAAATAAAATAGAATAGAACAAAATAAAATAAAATAGAATAGAACAAAATAAAATAGAATAGAATAGAATAGAATAACATAAAATAGAATAAAATAAAATAGAATATAGCAACTATTACAGATGTATACGCACTATGTACACTTCTATGTGATAAATAGATAGGGTAAGTTATTGCACGGATAAAATTGCACCAGGTTATTTAAAACAAACATACACCGTATGAAAAACAGTGCGATTCAGATGGATACAATAGTTATTTGTGAATGTGCCAAGTCACATAGTAACTGCCATGTAGTGTAATGAAAGATGAGAACAGATGATTAATGGGACATTGTAGTGCTGGTGTTAAACAGTCTGATTGCAGATGGGATGAAGGACCTGTGGTAGCGCTCCTTCCTGCAGGGTGGTCTCAGTCTGCTGCTAAAGGAGCTGCTCAGGGACCCCACAGTCTCATGCAGGGGGTGAGAGGGATTGTCCATGATAAGAGGCCCAGAATCCTTTGCTAGCACAGAAAAAAGAGTAGAATGTTCAACATTAATAGATATGGATCTAAATGCCTGTTTTGTCAATAAAGAGGAAGAAAGTGTTCATTCATCTGCATACGATGGACCACAAGCTTATAACTACAAGCTTGTTAGAAGTCAAAGAGAGCAGGAACAGGACAAGATCAAGAGAAATAACAGCTACAGGACCCGAAGTTGAGGAGCAATGAGACCCAGTGGAAGATGACGCAGACGTGGTTGTGAGAGACCAGCATTAGCTAACCATATCTATCACTATGTTCACACAGGTTGTTAGTTTATAATAATGCAGTGAAGATACAGATGATTTATAGATGAGACGAGCTGATATAAGATGGACCTCTTTGTGTGTTTGTCATTGTCATCCTTTGTATCTTACTTAGTAAAGGGCTCAGTTTCTGCTGTATGTCAGAGTCAAGGCCACTATATGATTTAATACATTATCCACGGCTCCACATGCTTCAATTGATACAATCAGGAGATGAAACCCACCAGTGGTTCACTGTAGTCCATAATAATCCATTGTGGTGAAGATACAGAGATTTATGGATCTTTGTGTTTAGAAAGCTGATTATTTCGTGTACTTTTTGTACAGCAATCAGAGACTCCAGTCTTAAGTTTGGTCCTTATTTTTAACTGATGAATAGAACTGTAGAGGAATCATCATGGTAAGGGGACAGCGAGGGAGAGTGAGTGATGGCAGTGTCGTAATACTTTGTGTTAAAGATCTTTGTGTTGGAAAAGTATGCCCATATTTTCAGCTTCCTACTACCATGCACTGAGTTATGCTCACGTAATAATAATAATAATAATAATAATAATAATAATAATAATAATAATAATAATAATAATAATAAGGATAATATTATTCAAGTTCACCGTACAGGGCAGAGTCCAAAAAAAGAACAATATAAAAATTAGGCGGATAAAATAAACAAGGCATGATATAGTGTAATTAATAAATACAAATAAAATTAACAGGATCAGATACAGTGCAGTGAAGAGGTGTAATCAGAGTGAATATGACAGTTTAAAAAGATGTGTTTTGAGATGTGATTTGAAAATGGAAAGAGAGTCGATGTTACGGATGTCTGGTGGGAGGGTTGACATGTAGAGCTGAGTGTCATCCGCATAGCAATGGAAACTGATGTTGAATTTAAGGAAGCTATTGCCAAGAGGAAGAAGACAAATAATGAATAGGAGAGGGCCCAGGACAGAACCCTGGGGAACACCGGCAGTGAATGGAGATGAGTGAGATGTGAAGGATTTGAATTGAATGAACTGAGTACGGCCAGAGAGATAGGAAGTGAAACAGTGAAGGGGTCTGCCAGTGATTACGATTGAATTTAATATGTCGAGGAGGAATTTGTGAGAAATGGTGTCAAAGGCTGGAAGGAGGATGGTGAGAAGTCCGGAGTCAGCTGCCATGAGGAGGTCGTTTGTGATTTTAATAAGAGCTGTTTCTGTGCTGTGGAGGGGGCGGAAACTAGACTGGAATGGTTCATAGAGGTTATTGTCAGATAAGTGAGTATGGACCTGAGATGCAACTGTTTTTTCAATGAGTTTGGATAGAAATGGAAGGTTTGAAAGGAGCAGCATAACTGAAGTGAAAACAACCACTTTTCCCTCTAAATTTATGAACTTATGTCTTTCAAAAGAATATAAAAACAACCACTATTTGATGGCATCCAGTCTGTGTATCCAGAATACATCTGAATCACAACAGACACACAAACACACACACATCTGAAACAGTGGTGTCCTAGCATAAATCTATGAAGTCCAATCTGATCCGATTACATCACATTAGGAAGGGGTGAGACAAATGCCAGCATGTCCCCTGGTGGGTTTAAATGAGGAAAGCCTTTTGGTTTATTCCTCTGTGGCAGGAGTGAGGGGGCAAAGGGGGCACAGTGCAATAAACGGGCAGTGGGGCATTGTGGGTGAATGTGTTTAGAAAAGAGGGAAAGAGAGATACATCCATCCAGGGGACTGATAAAGGAGTGCTAGGACTCCATGGTCTGAAAGGTCTCCCCTGTTGTTTTGAATGTCTGACTGCCATCATATTTAATTTAGTTTGCTCCACTGCAACCTGGAAAAACAAGATGTTCGTGCTCTGACACTGTTACCTTCAAGCTTTGTTTATCTTTATATGAGTATAGCTTAAGATGATCAGTCCATTGAGCATGGTCAATGGAGTAAAGATGCATGTGTTTTCCAGGTAATTACATCTCTTAAAATGATCCTTTCATGTTTGTGTCCGCCTCATGTGTTCATGTATTTGCACCCTTTGCAGACCCGGAGTCCCAGCGAAAGAGGACGGTGCAAAATGTGCTGGACCTTCGACAAAACCTGGAGGAAACCATGACCAGCCTGAGAGGGGTGCAGCTCAGCCACAGGTCAGACACACACAAACTTACACACACACACCAAGAGAAGCACTAAAAAGAAGACAGAACAGAGCAAACAAATAAAGCAGAAGGACTTAGTCGAAGAAGGAGAGTTGTTGACATGAGCAGATTCTTATTGACGTGGCTAACGATGATTAGGGGTGTGGTGGTTAACTGCCTCTGGGCTCTCAGATCAATACCAGTATTCCTGACAGACTAGTAGCCGTAAGTCTGTCATCCTGCTCCTGCTCTGCTCTCCTCCTGCGTTGGTTAATTCTGAACTGTAGCAGGATTATCTCAAAGCTGACTTCAAAGCCGACCCTGCCAATGCACACTCACGACTCACATTCATTCATACACACAAAAAACACATGCATTAATGTTGTGATTGAGTGTGTGTGGGCGTCTGTATGTCCTCTCCCTTCCTCTGCTTCCTGTTCTTCATTGATCGAGTTCAGTACTTCTTCAGGTTTTTTGTCCTTGAGAGCTTCCCCTCTGTCTGACGGACTGTGCGTCTCCTGCCATGTATCTTCTCTCGGGTCCCTCAGTGGGAGATCACAACATGAAGAGCAAATCAGCAGATGGTTTACCTGCTGGAATACATTTTCTCTGCCATTCATACTGTTGAAGTACTGTGATAACCTTGAATCATTCCCCCGATGTCCCCAAAGACAAAATCTGCTACAAGGCCTACAGCTTGTACCGGGGACGTTTCCTGTGCAAACAGGATGTTATAGTTTCTGTGAAAACAACAAGCATTTTAGAGTGTGAGATTTTCATGTATTCAACAAATGAATTGGTGAGCAAGCAAGAAGTTTGTTTGCACACATTTCCCCTGATGTATACTTTGTGCATAACAAGCAGATTGCCTGTGGAAATCCATCCTAACACGATGTGAAGCACCCTCTCTCTCATCCTCTCGCTCCACGTCTTTGCTGCCTGTTCTACATGAGCGGTTTAGCGTTTCATGTGAAAACATCTCCATTCATGGTTTCTCTGCAGAAGAAGATTAACGTGAATGTCATACAGTTTGAGAGCCAGTAACTTCTTATATGCTAATACTAATCATGCTCATCCCAGACACTGAGCAACTACAGGCTGCTTTGGCAAAGGGAATGCATGATATGATGTGATATGAGGGATGCTTATGTCTGTGGATTCACATGAGTACAGCTGACGGTGCTGTGTGTAATATAGAGGAAGACAAACAACATATATAGAAAGACACTGCATGCAGATACACATACACCTAGAGAACAACTCATTCATATGGCATTGAATATAGAGATAAAGCTCTATACACCGAGGGCCTCTAAAGGTGCATTTCAACCAAGAGTTCCGGGGTCTATTAGCCCCCAGAACTACTTTCCCCGGAACTAAAAGGTTCCTGTGCTCCCAGAGTTGTCTGCATTGAGACCGCGGGCTGAAGTCCGAGGTAGATTGTGCAAATCAGGCCAGTGATGTATGGAGATAAAAAATTATATTAAATAATATTTTGAAATCTTAATAAAAAACTGAACTAGTATGCATTCCTAGGAACTCTGTGTTTCAACAATGGCGTTTTTCGACCAGAGGAACTTTACCCCGGAACTAGGGACTTTACCCCTGAACTACGTGCGTTTCGACCGGTGGAACCATGGAAAAAATTTTGTTCAGGGGTAGATAATCTCCCCCCTAAAAAGCCCCTGCTCGGGGGGTAGTACTTTTCAAAAAGCCCCAGGGCTTTTGGGGGGCATGGCCTGCAATGCTGAACATGTCTGATTGGTAGATTAACCGCAGTGTGTTTATTCCACACATCGTCCACAATAACATCACACACATGTGATTCACTTGATTTTTCTTTCTTTCTTTCTTTCATTTTTTCTATCTTTATGATATTATGTGTGTGTAATTTTCAAAAGAAGAAGCTATGATTCACTTGATTTAGCAGCTTGTGACAGTAGTCTTCTCTAAACCCACCATGAATGCGTCTCTCCCGGTGTTACGGTTTTAAAATGACCCTGTAAACTGGAGACCTTCAATGGAACGTGTCAGTGTTTGTGAAGTTTACACAGCTGTTGAAACACAGGGAGTTTTTAAGATTCAATATCCTCATCAGATAAGTATTTAATGATCGTCTAAAGACGTTTATGAGGAATGCATCCGGCTGAAGTCGGCAGTTAACAGGGTTGCTGTTTAAACCAAAACACTGGCCGATCTCTGCCAAAGCTTTTTGAGTTAAAGGGGATTTAAAGCTGTGTTGAAACGGCTCTTATCTTCTCTCACGTGTTGATTCAGTGAATCCATATGTGATGAAATATAGCACCATCTAAAACAGTGCCAGCTGAGTCTCTTCATGCTAACAGGCTAACTGTTGTGATACCTGCCGGCCCCGTCTGCTTCTGTGGTGTCATCTGTGATCAATGGCATTCATCTTTGTGTTACTGCCCTCTCCTGGTCTGGTGGTGTAGTGAATTATGTTGAAATGCTGACTCAGCATTTCAACATATTGTTCTTCTACTTTATTATTTTTCTTCTTCCGTGCCGGGTTTCACAGCCTTCAAATTTTGTCCGATTTTCACCATTCAACTTTTCAACTATTCAGCTTCTTCACCATTTGCAGGCTATTACTTTTCACATATTCAACCCTTATACTTTTTGAATTATTCAACTTTATTTAACTTTTTTTAACATTGAAACAGATGGGAGAATTCAGCAAATTTGCCTTTCACTCATTCAACTTTGAGATTCTACAGCTTCAGCATACTTCAACTTACAGCCTTCATTTTTGCGTTAAAATGTTCGCAAATCTTTCAGCTATTAATGTTGTATTCAACATTTTTCTGTATCTTTTACAGTTTTTGATATTTTACAGCTTAAATGACACAAAGTTTTTTGCTGCTTTTCTAACTTTAACATTGGTGTGTATGGCGGACTGTTCATGGCAGCAGAGCACGTGATGTCATCAGACAGAGGGTGAGGCCTGCTGATGAGATCTTTGAAATTCCCCAAACGAACTGCCATAAAATCCAAACAATTAACTCCACATACACAAATAAGACATCAAAACGTTCCCTGTCTTCTCCTGCTTCTGTTAAAGAGGTAACCAAAGCAAAAGATTGTACCGTTGAGCCAGCAGGTCACCAACTGTCAGAGAAAGTCTCTCTACTCGGCCATCTGCCGTAATGTTAAATATTTCTGGAGGGCAGCAAAAGTTTCACTTTTCTTAACTTGCTGCCCTGACTACATTTCTGACAGTACAGACATGAAAAACACATCACTGTGTTCATCAGAGTCTTGTGATGCTCACGGTTTGATCCTTTTTCTGATAGCTATTACGGTTATTGCACAGTGTTGGCATATGTAGACCCTAATTTACTCCATGAATCCCATTCTTAATCAACTGTCCCACAGCAGTTACACAGCTGGTCCCATCACCATGGAAACAGTTAATGACAGTTGGAGACACAGGTGATTCAGATGACCTCATCAGTTCTGACTGACACACACACACACACACACACACAGACACACACGCACGCACACACAGGTGATTCAGATGACCTCAAAACACAAACACACACACACACACACATACACACACACACACATACACAGACACACAAACACATACACACGTAGGTGATTCAAATGACCGCATCAGTGAGTGACAAACACAAAGACGCATGCACACACACACACACACACACACACACACACACACACACACACACACACACACACACACACACAGGTGATTCAGATGACCTCATCAGTGAGTGACAAACACGAGCACGCACACACACACACACACACACACACACGCACGCACACACACACACACACGCACGCACACACACACACACACACACACACACACACACACACACACACACACACACACACACAGGTAAGACATTTCCATAGTTTGTCAAGCAGTTTATAGGTGCTACTACTTCTAACACTTCAACTTCTTTTTAATTTTTCCACTTTATTCACTTCTTCTCCTTTTTCACCTTTTCTCCTTTTTCTACATTTTTCCACTCCTTCACCTTTTTCCACTTCTACATTTTCCACTCCTTGAACTTCTTCTCCTTTTTCCACTTCTTCAACTTCCTCTCCTTCTACATTTTCCAATCCTTCCACTTCTTCTACTTCCACTAATTCAACTACTTCTACTACTCTTCCACATGTTCAGCTGTGTTTCACAGCTTTCAGCCTTCAGCTTCAGCATTTCAACGCATTTGCTTTCAGGAAATGCAACCTTTCTAGTTTACTTTGTATTTCCTCCATACGTCACTGGCCTGATTTGCACAATCTACCCGGGTCTTTGGCCCCGTGGTCGAAACGCAGACAACAATGGGGGGCACAGAAACTTTTAGTTCAGGGTAAAGTAGTTCTGGGGGCTTAAAGACCCCAGAACTCTTGGTCTAATTGCTCCTCAAATGTGTAAACTCCACAAACACTGTAATGTTCAACCAAAAGTCCCAGGACCTTTGAAAAGTACTACCCCCCAAGCAGGGGCTTTTCAGGGGGGAGATTATCTACCCCTGAACTAAATTTAGACCCTGGTTCCTCCAGAAACACACGTAGTTCAGGTGTAAAGTCCCTAGTTCCCTGGGTAAAGTTCCTGCGGTTGAAAGACGCCTTAAGGTTAGAAAAAGATGAAAGGACAAGGAAGCAGAAGGTTTTTTAAGAGAAGAAAAGAAACTGAAGAACAGAGATTCACTTCTTGTCTGTTGAAAATAACTTTTCTTTATATATTTTATTATGCTGAAATGTATCCTCCGCTCGTTCCACAGCTGCGTGGAGGGTACCATGTGCTACGACAGTGATGAAGCTGCTGCCTTCTCAGTTTCCAGCCTATCCAATCGATCCTCTCCATTGTCATGGCGCCAGGGTCAGGCCAGCCCCCGCCTGCAGGCCGGTGATGCTCCGTCCACAGGTAACACGCAGTTGGAAGTTCCCCTCCGGATCAGCCACACTGCTCGTATCCAGCTCATCGAAGCGCTGGATGACTCCGATCCGTCCCTCCTGAAAGGAGATTACCTCAGCAGCAGCGATCTTGTCCGGAAGAGCCCAGTTGAGGATGAAGACGATGATGACATTGATGATCTGGGGAATGGGTAAGTTGTGGTTATTTTTATCTGGAACTGTTTTTAACACCTCCATCATGACAATGCTGTCTGCTGTCTCAAGCAGGACACTTGTGTCTCATTATTAGTGATCGTAACATTACTGGAGAGGTGACTCCTGCCACCTGCTAACTGTTACGACCCCACAGCTGCACCACGGCCATGTGTTTGTGGTTTAGCATCACAACAAAGCCTCCATCAGCCTCTCATAGAGTCGGCCTTGACACTGGCAGCTGTAGCCCCGCTGGTGCAGCTGGCTTTGCCGTAGTCAGTAAACAGCCCTCTGGCAGAGGCGGCAGATGATGTCACATTGATGTAGCCCCCTTGCAGAGATCATCCTGTCAGATTCAGCTGCAGGCCCACAGCCTTTGCCAGCAGCCATCCTTGTGGAGGACCCCTCGCAGCGTTGGCTCACCGGAGCCTCCTGGCAGAACTCGAATGTAGATATTTCAGAAAAACTGGTAACTCACTCTGCCGAGCCAAGGTGGGCTCAGTCAGTCGAAGCTGTCAAGGTTGGAAGGAGTTTTGTTCTAAGCTTGGCATGGAACCATCAGATAAAACAGATTGGATGTTGAGATCTCATCGGCAAAATAACGTCAGAACTTTTTCCTCCTTGTGTTTCTCATTTGTTGTGCTGCAGTTGAAAAATGTCCTTGGAACATATTCTTAGACAGGTGTGTATTTGTGCACCAACACCTGTGTAGTTCCACGGTCCAGCTGAGGTCCTGACAGTAATGATTGATGACTCCAAAGGAGAAGTGTCTCCGCCGTCGTCTTCGTCTGCTTAAACTGGATTAGAGATGAATAATCTTATTCATGTTACAAATACAAATGAGCATGTGTTTGGGTTTCTGTCTGGCTCTCATTGATGGAAATAACACGGTGACCCAAAAAGCGAGTGTATCGTGCCTCTGTGAAAGTTGTTTTTGTTTGTGAGCTGAGTCTCAGGGAGTATGCTGGTAGCTGTGGTGAGTGTTTAAATAACGATTCAGCTCTCTGAGTCTCCATCAGTCTGTCCCAGGAGGAAATCACATTATCTTGTGACTCAGTTAATTCAATTATCAAATTTCACAAACATAGACAAGTATTTAGAGGTCCTGTCTAAAAGTGACCTGATTTGTGTTCCTTTTGAGGACTTCACAGCATTTGTCTCAAATGAGGAGGTATGGCACAAAACAGCATCATGTGTCTCTGACCAAGTCCAAGCATCGAGAGGAAAAACACTCTCCTTCCAAACTAGGACTCCGATAGTATGTTGTTTATGTCCCTGTTCCTGAGTGTGTGTGTTTCTCTGTGAAGCTGCAGAGCTTGTCTAACCAAAACAAAACAAAAAACCCTCTCCTGACACAGCTTGACATCTCTATGGTAACCACAAAAATGCACCCCTAGTCATCAGGAAATCAATTGCAACACGGTTAAGTTTCCTGTCTTGTTATTGTGTATGTAATTAGTGGTTGCACAGGTTTGTACTGTACTTGTTTGTAAGAAGGAAAACAAAAGGCAGCATGAGTTGGCAGGCTGGGGTTGAAGGATTGAGAAAGAAAATGAGAGACAGAGAAATTAAAAGGAGAAATGCAGACGTTTCATTGTATTCTGGTCAAATCTGAACTGAGCTAACTTATATATACTTAAAGTAGTCAGCAGCCAACAGCTGTTTCCTATATTGAATAAACTGTTGGATATTTATCCAGTAAGATTAGTAATGTTTTAGACCAGGGGATCCCAAACTTTTCGGCCCGTGACCCCCAAAATATAGGTGCCAAAGACTCGGACCCCCCTGCCTCTTGAACTGATTCAAAATGGCTTCATTTAGCTGGTCTGCAGAAAATGACCCTACCTATATGAGCATGAAGCTGTGTTTCCTGTGCGGTTATGAATTAATCTGCTGCTACTGATGCTTTTGATAATGAACTGTTCACTAACCCTAAACTTAAGAGTCATCTGGCAACAAGAAAGGCAGAAAACTCATTACATTTTCTATTTCAAGGTTTTATTTCAAGTTTAGCTACTATTTTTGTCGATATTTTTTACTATAATGGGTCAAATTTACTATTTTTAGATAACTTAATTTTTTTAAGTTTTTTTTTCAGTATTTCTTTGTTCACCACAAGTTAACAAATTATATATTAGTAGTACAAAACCAACAAAGAGAAGAAAAAATAAATAAATACAATAATAATAATGATAATAAAGGAATAATCATAATTAAAGTACAAACAAAAAGGAAGATAAACATAAGAAAACAAGGTAAAAAAAAAATATATAATAATACATATTTTTAGATAACTTAGATAAGAGATAGATAACATTATGGAAGAGTTCTCACAACCCCTCATGGACCCACACTTTGGGAACCCCCGTTTTAGACAACACATACACACAAATTCCTAGAGCCTTATCTGACATTACAAAGCTCAAGTTTTCCACCTGACCAAAAGATACTCGATAAATGATAAATGTCAAAAATTGACCCATCAGCTATTACTTTCTTTTGACTGACCCATCTTTTTATTTTGACCTTCATTATAACACTCATGAGCTCATTTTCAGCCTGAAGGCTCTGATCACTGGACTGCTGCAGCTTTAGATGAATGTGTCTTTACCACTAGATGGCAGGCAAGCGCTGCTCCCTCTTTCTGCTCCCTCAGCTTGAATTAGCTCTGAGCAGGATAGCCCTCCCTTTTATCATAATTTATCACCCATACTCATCCATTATACATAAACGCAGTACCCCGGTCATACAGAGGTCACACAACACTGCCATATCTCATCCCAGCATATATAATACATAAGATCCCCCTACATCCATAATTTATCACAAACACACACACATGTTCTTTGTTTGGGTTTTGCGGTCCTCATCTCTTTGTTCTGTTTAATTGAGAAAACATTACCAGAGTTTGGTCGTAAACATATACGTGTGAGTAGGACTTGACTCATCAGGGGTCTCACTGTGACTCACTTCAGTTTTACTGTATAGGCATGAGTCACACTCGTATACAAAGGTAGGTTTACCGTGACTGTATCTTGACCTTCCTGACACACGGACCCCGTACACTCACACACGCTGACTCAGAGCTCCTCCTGTCAGTTCTAGGTTTCCTGTGCCGCTACTTGCTTTACATCTGGGTCCAGACTTCAAGTGTTCCCCCCTCACTCTCACTCTCCCTCAAACACGTCATTCTCACCGGGAAACATCAGGAAGGGGGGGACCATGAGGGGGTCATTCCCCTGAGTGTCTGAGAACGTAAAATTTAATGAAGTGTGGTGCTGTGGAGATTGTGGATTTACAATTTCTAAACAAAATACTTTAGATCTCAGGACTTTGATCTGTGTTTTTTTTTTTTATATGAGCATAGAACTTGTTCTAACAATCAGCACATATGCAGTTTTACAGGTACTGTAAAGTCTCTTAACAGAGCTTAATCAGCCTCCTTTGGGTACAAATAAACAAGAAATGCAACATTTGAATTTATGGTCAAGTTTAACATTGACCTGCTCACTTGTCACAATTCACATTCAACTGGACATTTCCATTAAGTGTAGCCTTCTGCAGGGATATTTATGTTGACATGTTTGTCCTCATTCAGTTCCCTTCTTTACGGGGCTTTGCAGTTAACACACCTTTAAAAATAAGTTAGGTAAATATCACAACTTTTTAACATTGTTGCTGTTATCACCACCTCCTTTGGTTTAACGCTCCTGTTATGTTTGTTTCTCTGGAACAGCAATAATGTTCCTGGGTCAATTTGACCCGGGGCATATTCAATTATCCAAATGTGTCAGAACCCCAAACAATCCCAATACACATTTTTTAAAATCAAATTTTTCACTCCATTACTAACCATTTAAATCAAGATTTAGTCCATTGGTGTTCTTTAATTTTCACAGATCATGTTTCAATGAGGATATCTCACTCGTTTTTTATTAAAATTAATGTCACATTTTTTTTAATATAGATTGAAAAGCCCTAAATATAAATACAACAGTTTGACATGATATTGTTATTTTGTTTATTTTATTTTAAATTTTGAATCTTTTGATTTTTATGAAGTGATGTTGATAAATTAACACAACACCTCTCCTGTCACATGCTGTCCAGATTTTTATGCTGCATTTAGCTGGTTTGGAAGGCATGTATTGCCTAAATTAGAGGGTCAATTTGACCCGCAACATAACAGGAGGGTTAAGATTGATGTAGTGATCAGAAACATGGAGATGCACTCACCAGCTCTGCTGCCATTCCATTTATTGCAGGACAAGATGTGGCTCCAGTTATCCCTTTTTAGAGATGGTACAAGCTGAGTCAATTTTCAGGCTACATCTGTGCATGCTAACTGTCAATATCTCCCTACTCTCAACACCAACATTTGACATCTTTTGCCACAGTGTCAACAGGCAGAGTTTTTTGGGGGGGGGGGCTTTTTCGCCTTTATTCGATAGGACAGCTGAAGAGAGACAGGAAATGTGGGGAGTAGAGAGCGGGGGAAGACAAGTAGGAAATGGTCGCGGCCGGGAATCGAACCGGCAACCCCTGCGACGAAGACCGTAGCCTCTGTATGTGGGGCACTTAGACCGTTAGGCCACCAGCGCCCCTGTCAACAGGCAGAGTTGAAGTGTGACAAACTTCTTTCTGCAGATTGATTTGATACAACCTGTGTGATCTGGGTGTTCTTGGTGTTGCTGTTGTTACTGAGAGTTAATCACTAATGTTGTTGGCCTTTGACCAATAATAATCAAGTATTTAACACAGCCTAATAGTCAGTAAGAAAGCCGGGTAATAAGTGAGTAAACATGTCATGGCTGGAGTTTCAGAAAAAAAGATGAGTGAAGCTTTGGAAAAATATATTCACAGACAATATTTTATCTCTATCCATCAACAACCTCAATTTGTCACCTGAAAAATTACAAATGCAACATCTGAACCATGTCACAGCCTTCATTACCTCCTTTTCCCAGAAGGCTTCACTCTAACAATACAGTCCCATTTACATAATGGATACAAGTAACGGTACACAGTCTGGAGCAAAGCTGACGCAAATAACATCAGGATAAATGTTCTGTATCGCTGTTGAGTGTGTGAATACATGGAGAGGGAATCAGGAGGGTGTGAGGCACCTGTGGGCTCACAAAGAGAGTAACGGCTCTTTGTGTCATTTTATGGCAGAAGGCATAAACCTGAGTTCTCGTCTAAGCCTCATCTGGACTTAATTGTTGCTATTGATTGCCACTGTTGTCGTTCAAGTGGTTGTAATGGTCCTGACATGTACACACACACACACACACACACACACACACACACACACACGCGTGTGGACCATTGAATGAGCGTGTGTCTTGTTTTCTGCCCTGCTGGGCGCAGACGCTTTTGTTTCTGGATGGAAGAGCACCCATCCTCAGCGACCTCCCATTAGTAAACGCACAGTCTCCATGGTTACGCTGCAAGTCAAGCTGCTTCACTGCGCTAAATGTCTGAATTATGAAAATATTTCTTTGAGGCAGGACAAACACACACTCACATGTGCACTCATACACACTGAGTTCCCTGAAGCATTTCAGTCTGCCGCTTTAAGAGGCGTCTGCTTTCTAAAAAGCAGAAGTGAGCGGGTAACTGAGTGTAAATCCAGCACCGAACAGGGAAATGAAATAGACAGGGGAACATTTTGATAGAGAAGTAATCTGTTTTGTACACAAAAGATGGCTGGAAAAAGCTTTACTGACACCAGGAGTTATTTTAGCCTCTAGCTCGTCTCTGTGTGTTTGGTGTAATTTAAACCCTGGAGGTCATTATCTCGCCTTTAACTGATGCCTATCTGACCACAGCCATGGATAAGCTCTTCTAATTAACCCCAGCTTCCAGCCCCCTGTCATTGCCTCTCCACCTTATCTCCACTTGGAGAGGAGGTGACCGACAGTCACACTCATATCTAGGTGCATGTGTGTGTGTTTAGGCGCAGAGAGAAGCATAGATAAGGCCCAATCTTGCTGTACTCTGACCCCATCTACTGGCCAGAAACAAGAACCACACACATGCACTCAGACGCAGACAAAAACACACACTCATACACACTCATACACACTCATACACACACACACACACACACACACACACACACACACACACACACACACACACACACACACACACACACACACACACACCACACACACACACACAGAACCTAATGCAGTCTGACACATCTGATTAATGAATCCCTTTCCTCACATCTGGATCTGATTTATGTTACAGGTGACGGATCCGCTCACTCAGTCACTCTCACTTTCTATCCCTCTCTCCCCTGATGTGATTCTCAGTGGACACACCCTGGGCTTCCCTCTCGCTGAGAGTCAGATCTTTGCGCTATGACTCATAGCACAGGTCCAGTTACCCCTTCCCAAAAAAGTAATAATAACAGTGCAGCAGTCTCCCCACTATATCCAAGATTTAGCCTCAACATGAGCTGAGAAAAAAGTGTGCTCTTATAGAATATAGTTGGAGAAAAAAGTTGAGGAAACATTCTTGATTGTGAGATACAGGTGATACAAAGACATATGTAAATTATTATTTTTATATTATGCTTGTTTCTTTTACCAGTACAGCTAACTGGCAAAGAAATCAGTGCCCAACTGAATACAAAGACTGCTTTACTTTTGCCATTTAATTATGTATCACTATAGATTAAACCTCAAATTGAATGAATGGATTTGTGTTTTTCTGAGACACTTAGATCTATAAAATGATCTTGATACTTCTCAGTTTATTTCCGGACTAATGAATCACACCAGTAACAGAATGTGCCAGTAAGTTTGCGGGACTTTCTGTGTTTTTAGCCTTTTTTCCATGCGGCTGCTGGCTCTATACCGTTTCCATATGCTATGATAATTAACAGGCAAATTATTGAATCTGCTTAATACATCTTATTTAACGTCACACATGCATCCATTTTTGT
This sequence comes from Notolabrus celidotus, assembly GCF_009762535.1. Taxonomy (NCBI): domain Eukaryota; kingdom Metazoa; phylum Chordata; class Actinopteri; order Labriformes; family Labridae; genus Notolabrus; species Notolabrus celidotus. The sequence continues at coordinate 20,284,416 of NC_048282.1, read as the reverse complement.
CAAAGTAATGTGATTTTTGTGAGGTAACAGTGCAGACTTTCCAGATTAATCTTGATTTTGAACATGTTACTGTGTTAGAAAAGCTATTATCCAATCCAATCCACAATCCATGTTATTATATAGCACATTTTTAAAACAACAAGGTTACCAAAGTGCTGCACAACAAATACAAACAGTAGAAATAAATAATAGTACAATTTAAAATACAGTAAATTAAAAGACAAACAGAGACCAACACAAACTCTCATACTGTATTAAAAGCCGAGGAGTAAAAATTTGTTTTAAGACGTGATTTAAAAGTATCCAGGGTGGGGGCCATTTTGACTTGGGTGGGTAGCTCATTCCACAGTTTAGGAGCTACTGCTGAAAAAGCTCGGTCACCCCACGTCTTTTGTCATCCATCTGATCAGCAGACCTGCAGTGCTCTGGAGGGGGGCGTAGATGTGTATGAGGTCAGATATGTACTTAGGTGTCAGACCATTTAGTGACTTAAAAACAAACATTAAAATCTTAAAATTAATTCTAAAATGGACAGGGAGCCAGTGGAGGGAGGCGAGAACGGGGCTGATATGTTCATGCTCATGCGGGTTCCTGTTAAAAGGCGAGCAGCCGTGTTTTGGACTAACTGTAAGCGAGCGAGAGGCCTGGTTAATGCCAGTGTAACGTACATTACAGTAGTCCAAACGGGTCGAGATTAAAGAATGAATCAAGCGCTCAAAATCGCTGTCCATTTTGACGCCAAGGTTTGTGACTATGGGTTTTACATAAGTAAAACCCAAGGGAACCCAGGTCTATAGGAGAGACACCACTGGCTCGACTGGGTCCAAACACCATAACCTCAGTTTTTATCTTCATTTAAGTTTAAAATGTTAAAAGCCATCCATGCCTCGATGTCCTTCAGGCACTCTAGTATCTAAAGGAAGGCTTGATATTAGGAGTGCAAAATTTGACAACAAGCCTGCTAACTTGATTTTCTAGCGTACAGGAATGAAAAATGTAACCGAAAAGCAACAAGATGCATTGGAGTATTGCAGTTAACAAAATAATTATTGGCTACTGGGGGAGGTTGATCACAGGTGAAGAAAGTAAGTTAAACTGTATTATGTATAATTATCTGCTTAACCTGCGCAACACAGGTGCCAATGCGTCACCATGGGTTTTAAAGGTTAAGCAGATACTGGATGACTGAGGCCTGTCTTATCTCTGGATCACACAGCAGTGTAACAACATTAACTGGCTAAGACGAACTGTTGAACAGAGGCTTAAAGATCAGTTTCTGCAAAAGTGGCAAGGTGAACTGGATAAAATGACATCATGTGATTTATATGTGCAATTTAAACGAGATGTAAAACTAGAAAAATATATCTGTTGTTTGAAAACCAGAATTATAGACAAGCTATCTGTAATTTTAGAACGAATAACACCAGGATCCCTGAGGTCACTGGAAGGTATAAAGGCCTGGATAGAAAACAGAGGATTTGTAACCTTTGTCACGATAATCATGTGGGCGATGAGGACCATATTTTGTTTGAATGCAGGAACACAAGCATTCTGAATGATAGAGAGAGGTATTAATTCAAATGTCCCTCTGTGTTTAAATTAATTCTACTTTTGCAATCAGATAAGCCAAAAAGTATCTGTTAATTAGGGGCTTTTCTGAAGAATGTCCTTCCAGTGTTTAAGTAAGATCTGCTGTACTTCAACCATGCCGTGTGCCATCATTATATTGTTTTGTTATTTGTAATTTATGCTCTGCAGCTCCATGTGATCATGGTCTGAGCATCAAATTAAAATGAAATGATTTTATTCTAAATTAAGGTCTAAATTGGGCAACAAAAGCGTCTAGTTCTGTAAAGATTTATATTTCTGATTCGACTTTCCTGCATTCCCTTCTGTCTGTATGACATTGTGTTTCTGAGACGGTGGGATGCACATGAAAAGTTGATGAGATGCAGATTGAGGTGAGGTCTAGGCGGGTTGACGGGGCATGCGTTGTTCTTGTCACCCGTTACCTGCTCTTTCCAGGACCTCTCTGTGCCCCTCTAACTCTTTGTGCTGCTCCTTTGGCTCTATCTGCTCAGCACGGCGTGTAATCAATTACTTCTCCTGTCATTATGAGCCGGTCTGAATGAATGGAGGAGTGCGCTCTTTCTTTGTTCCCGCACGTGTGGGCAAAACACTAGAGGGAACACCCAGGGAGAAGACACACACATGCACACACGCATGAGTGTACTGTATATGGACAGTAGGAACAACTATTGTTCTGGATTGTGGTTTACATGCAGCTTAAGCAGCTTTTCTGTCTAATTTTGAATGAACGAAGCATTAAAGCCATACTCACACTGCAGGATAATTACATTTAGTTCATGTCTTCTAGCTGATCTAATACTTTAATTTATTGTTTGTTGGCTATTTTTTCCCGGCGATGATGTAAACTGTTCCAGCTGTAACAGCAGGACGCTGCTGACAAACAATAATGACATTAATCTTTTCGTCTGCCACAGTACACGCACACACACACATGCAGTCATATACTCATAAAGAGGCATACGCACACACATACAAAGAAATTAAAAGATTTAACAGAGACTAACATATGGGGCTGCTAGGGGATTTGGAGCCCCAGAACCCCCCCTGACACCTCCTCCTTCAATGGGAACTGTGTCCTCATATACCTTTTTTTTTATGACCCAGTGTTTGCTGAAGCTGATTAAACCACATGGTTAACCTTCTTAATTCACTGTCATTACACTGCTTTGTTTACTCAAGGTCCAAACAAACAAGGAAAAGTGAATAAGACTTTCTGGAAATAGTGGGCTCAGCCACTCTCTGACTTTCACTTTTGCTAAAGAAAATATTTGCTGTACTTATTTTCGTCACGCTCTTTGTCTGTCTGCGACTCCCCCGGTCCGTCCTCGCTCAGAGACAGACAGACACATACATGTACAGTTACACACACGTACACTTGTGCTAATATAAAGGATATGTTTAGTTTGACTACGGGCCATTAGAATATTGTGAAACATGCTCATGTTGAGCAACAAACACATGTTCTGGATCGGAGCCTGGGAACTACAAGTTACATCCCTTGGACATATTTTCCCACATCCTGCTTTGGACTGAAACAAACGTTTGGGAAGTCAAAAAAAGTAAATCTCTTCTCCTTTTGTCTTCTCTTTCAGCAGCTTGTATCTCCTTTTCCCAATATGACTTAACTCTTTCTCTTGAGTGCTCTGTCATTCAAACTTCACTCAAAGAAACACCACTGTCACAGCTACTGTTGCCTAGAAAGCCCCCCCCAAAAAAACCCTCCCCCTCATCAAGGCCTTGCAAATCTCTATGGAGAAGCAATGGCATAATCCCTGTTAATCTCTAGCTTCCTCTTATGGCAGGGTTGGAAAAGAAAAAGAGAACTCAGGGTCGTGGTCAGCAGACTGCAAGGACGAGGAGGCGTGGACAGGGATGTGGTGGCCATTGTGTGCAAGAGTGTGTATAAGTGTGTGTGCGTGTGCACGTTAAGGACCCCCACATAGTTCAGAGAGATGTGTGTTACCATGTCAACAATAATAAATGGAGTGAGTATGTGCGTGAGAGTGGACTCGGCTTCTAAACTTACACAGGTCAAATGTCACAACTTCTGCCAGATGACCAACTTTACCCCGTTTCCTTTAAGGACAGATACCACTCTTCCTGGGGGTGTTTGCTGTCTTCACTTTATTTACTTTTCTTATGTTATAATCACACCCGACCTATAGAGGATATGAAAGCGTAGGAATGACCTGAAAACAACAACTGATGGTGAACACGATGCTAAACCAACAAGCGTAGATTTGAACCATGCAGGCTGACATCACTGAGTCAACAAAACTTCAAGACTTTGGAGGAAGGCTCCAGATTGAATTTGATGCTTGACTGTGAAGTCTACATCGAAGAAATGTGAGTATACAATAATCATGTGTACATACAATTAAAGGTTGGCTATGCAATTATATCAGCAAGTTTTCACCATCAATGTTTTTTTTAGCTCTTTATAGAAGTCCCAGAAAAGATGTCACAGCAAAGCCAAAGTAATAAAGCTGAAGTAAGAGAACTTAAATCAAGAGTTTTATCCACTCGAGATCAAGGAAAGGAAACAACAGTCAGTTACCTTACCAATACAGTGAAGATGGAAATGTGAACAATAAAGACCCTATGTACGTTGTCAGCTCAAGGTGGGACAACTATGCTCCTGCAATGTCAATCAATCAATCGTTATTTGTATAGCTCCAAAACACAACAAACGTTATCTCAAGACGCTTTTACAAACATAGGATGTCTAGACCGTACTCTATGTCAAATTATGAACAGAGACCCAACTTCAAGACAGGGTAAGACTCAGTCTGACCCCACCTTAATCCATCATGAGGATCACAAAGAAAAATGTCCTTTTAACAGGCAGAAACCTCGAGCAGAACCAGACTCATATTAGACAGCCATCTGCCTCGACCGTGTTGGGTCTGGAAAGAGGGATAGAGGAGAATAAGAGAGAGAGGGAGCGGTGATAGTGATGAGACGAGTAGTAGTCGTACAGTAGTTGCCGCTGGAGTCCAGCACGTCCGTGTCAGCTGGAGTCTGGAACGTCCACAGCAGGAGAACGTCTACGACAGCTCAGAGGAGCCTACGAGACAAGGGAGCTCAGGGACTCCAGAAAGGTCTATGGTTAGTACCTATAATGGGACAGGCAGAGTTAAAGTAAGGGATGGGGGGGTTTGGGGGAAGGGGGTGAGATAGGATTCCAGTGTGCCGGTGCGCCAGTTCCACCGGCAGTTTAAGCCTATAGAAGCATAACTAAGAACTGGTCCAAGCCTGAGCCAGCTCTAACTATAAGCTTTATCAAAAAGGAAAGTTTGAAGCCTACTCTGAAAAGTAGAGAGGGTGTCTGCCTCCCGGACCCTGACTGGTAGATGATTCCAAAGGAGAGGTGCATGATAACTAAAGGTTCTACCTCCCATACTACTTTTAGAAACTTTAGGTACGACCAGCAGGCCTGCATGTTGGGAGCGTAGTGTTCTAGAGGGGTGATAGGGCACTATGAGCTCTTTAAGATGAAGGTGTCTGATTATTAAGGGCTTTGTATGTCTGAAGAAGGATTTGAAATTCTATTCTAGATTTTATGGGGGCAAGTGTAGAGAAACTGTCTTGCCTTCAATTGACCTTCTTGCAATGAGAGTCCATAACATCGCTGCAACCAATCTCCGCCACCAGCCACTTTTGTTCCCACCATCACACTCCTCTGAGACATTCATCTTGGAGGCAACACGTTTCAGGGGTGTAAATATGATGCCCTGAACTGGCAATATAAAAAGAGCTCAGAGTCTCAGAAGCAATGATGGTGGGACCAAGTTATCCCATCCCTGTGCCTGCGTTAGAGGTAGTAGCAGAGCATAACAGGGCCAGATAAAATTTCTGCAGCATCTTACTTCAGATGTCTAAGGATCTGAGCCTCCTTAAGAAAAAGAGGCGGCTCTGCCCCTTACTGCAGAGTGCATCTGTGTTAAGGGACCAGTCCAACTTGTTGTCCAGGTGTACACCTAGATATTTGTAGGTTGGCACCACCTCGATGTAACTAGCTGATGGCAGAGCCTGGATCTTCGGAAATCTACTATCATTTCCTTTGTCTTTGAGGTGTTTAGTAGACAATAAGGCATTAGTTATTTTTATTTTTAGTGTGGTTGATCAAACCCTTCAGCATGTTCATTTTTATTTTTGCACCATGTTGTACTTTTGATCATTAAGTTAATCCTCTTTGTAAAACATTGTTTACTTAGTACAGAGCTCTTTTCCCAAAAAGGAGTTTGGTTTGAGCTAATCATCAGGTGCACTCCTGAAGGCTGGTTCCCACAGTAAAAGACAAGCACCCCCCCCCCCCCCACACACACACACACACACACACACACACAAACACACATTAACCATACCCCTCCCTCTTCATCTATACAACCTTTTAAAGAACATGCTTAGCTCCTCTATAGGGGGTAAATGAAATTGCATGGTTAAGGACAAGCTTTTGGAGAGTTAGGATTTGAAGCTAGCTCAAATCTTTGCTACACATTCTCACACAAACACACATAGAAAACGCACTCTAGAGCCGAGCCATGGAAGGTTAACAGTGGGGTGTGACGGGGGTTAGCAATGCGCATAAGAATTAACCTTCCTTCCCTCCCATTGACTCCCACCGTGTTATTCTCTGAAGCTGTTTCAACATTAGTCACAGACTTTTCTTTCTGCCCCCTGCCATCGTTCTCCCTTCCTGCTCCTCATTGCACCATCTCTTAATCTCCTTCTTTCCTTTCTTCACCAGAGCCTCCAACAGTGAACATATCCTCATTATTTTCCCAGCAGACATAAGCTCAACTGGCTGCAGGAACCTGTTACAGCATTTTTGAACTAATAAGTCTGGTAGTTATTACTTTGTTGTGTAGTTCCTCTTGCTCTACTCAAGTTTCGTAGCAGGTTCTCTTTTAGTTGTACAAGTAGATAAGACCCTATGAGTAGCATCCTCTTAGAGCGAGGGTCTAATGAGGACGTTTTGGTGGTCCAGACTTGGAGGGTCTCTTAATTAGCCACAAGAGCACCTTTTCAGAGTGAGGCCCACACTTTGATGTGAGTTTTCCACTGTGAGGTCATGTTTTTTCAGCATTGAGCTACTAGACTGAGCATGCAGGCTTGTGTACAAACCATGGTTTAACTCTGGGGGAGGAGGCTGTTTGCCAGAAATCTGACAAAAGAATGTCGCTGTGTTTGTTTTGACAGATTCTTTCTGCAAAAGTCACACAAGTCAACATTTTGAGATTGAAATACCTGTTCCTACTTGTTAACCAATGCTTAATTTATGCTGTTTGGCATCCTTGTAAGTCGGTTGAATCCATGTGTGTGTGAGCCAGGAAGAGAGCGATAAAAGTAAGTGTTGTAGTGTGAAGTGTTCTGAGTGATAAGGAAAAGAAGAACAGAAGGAATCCCAGGTAGAGAGGGAAAATGGGATGTCCTTTAAGTTGCAAAAAATTCAGTTTCATTCTTTCAAATGTGTGCAAGTGGAGTGTTTTATCTGTGTTTATATAAGGTCTGTATCTTAGCATGTGTTGCAAGTGCATGTGTGTGTTCCTGGTCTGATAAGGGGGATGAGTTTTCCCAGGTCGCTTGTCTCTTTCATCAGCAGGGGAGTGACAGGTTCCCAGGGTCATATGGATGACCCTGCCTGTGCACTGTCATTACACAGTTACATCACTACCTAATTACACTGGCCTATACTATAGTGAGGCAACACACACAGGCATGGATGTTAAAAAACCTGCACTGTGGTCTTGCATACTGAGCAAAAAGGGAGGATAGAAGTATAAAAAAAGAGTCTTTGATGAGGAGAAGTGGATAAAAAGAGGGTGAGACAGAGGGCATGTCTGGACATGAGTCAGCGGTCAAAGTAGAAGCTGGCCAGACAGACGCAGAGTGCTGTCCAACTAGCCTTTCCAGAAACTCGGATGAGAGTTGACATGAATAAAAGCAAAGGCTCGACTGACTTAAGGAGTATGAATGTGTGTCTTTGAATATTGGAGAGTTTGTGTGTAACCAGTTTGTTCGCATAGAAACTGTTTTCTTAACGCTAGGCAACAATGATGGAAACACACACACCTGCAGTTGAGCTTGCCAATGTGCCAATCAGAGTTCAAAACACACACACACACACAAACACACACACACACACACACACACACACACACACACACACACACACACACACACACACACACACACACACACAGGGATAAACTGTGCCCACCTCACCCTTCTTGGTACGGGTGAGCAGTAGCCTGAAGAATCCTGTCTTTGTTCACTCTGCTCTTAAAACAAGTGTGTTAATGATCCTCCTCTCTCTTTCTTTCTCTCTCTCTCTGGGTGTGTTTTCTAATCCCTCTATTTTCATCTCTTTCCTTTCTGTCTCCACTCAGTCACGCCATTCTCTTTCTCCTCTCTTTAATGAAAAGACACTGTTAATTATCTCCTTCTCCCCTCCTCCTTTCCCCTCATCTGTCTGTCTCTCTCTTTCTCACCCTTCATTCATTTATTGAACAGACTCAGCAGACAGGCAGATCTATTCACTGGGGTGCACTCAGTGCTTAAAGTGTTTAAACACCACTGGATGTTGTGAGGAGGGACAGAGCTCAGGGGGGGGGGGGGGTTACATGATACCCACTCTATTGCTCTGCAAGTCTCCAATAGCCAATACACACCCTGTTACAATAGTAACACTGGAGTCATTTAGCTTCCCTGCTTCATTACATCCTGATTGAGGCTTATTTATGCCACCACTGGTTTGGATACCAGCCAGCATTTCTTCTACACAGAGGGTGACTGTTGAGACATATTTATGTGTAATAAATCAAAGCTGGAGCATTTTTCATTTCAGCAGGATATCTGTGTTCCTATGGTTTGTCTTTTAATGGAGCATATTTTATTTGAAATGCTGGTGTGATATTTTGATAATCATAACTCTGGGCAAAAGGCTTGTATTGAAAAATAGGAACTTTGGGACTGCTTTGACATTTTAGATAGATAGATACTTTATCAATCCTTCACTTTGTTTCAGCAGCTACATTCACACTCCAGACACCACATTGAGGATCTAATAAAAAATGATTAAAGAAACTAATATAGTTTTCTAAAATGTATTACAACTTATAAATAAGACAAAAAATTACAAGAATGTATTAAAAAAAATCTATATTCTACAGTGGCAGATATAATTTCAAAAATGTCTTTGTTCACCCCAAGTTAACAAACTATATATAAGTTATACAAAACAAACAAAGAGAAAAATACAAAAAATGATATTAACTAAATAAATGATATTGATAAAATATACAAACAAAAAAAGAAGAACATAAGAAAATGAACAAAGAGTGTAAATAAACAGAAAAAGAGAAAAAAAGAGAGCATTCCTATTCCTCTTGGTGATGTTAAATTCTAACATGTACTGTATTTCATGTCACAATACCTTTCATAATCATACATGATGTTCATTAGAAATAGAGGGCAAATTAATTCCACATCAAATACCAACATAGTCAACTTCTGGGGCGGCTGTGGCTCAGTGGGTAGAGTCGTCTATCAATTGGAAGGTTGGCGGTTTGATCCCAGCTCCGACTGTCACATGCTGAAGTGTCCTTGAGCAAGACACTGAACCTCGAATTGCTCCCTATGTTGTTCAGAGGTGTGTGAATGTGTACGAATGAGATTAGCTAACACTGATGGTCCCTCTCTGTAGCAGCCTCTACTATCAGTGAGTGAATGGGTATGAATGGGTGAATGTGACGAGTAGTGTAAAAGCGCTTTGAGTGGTCAGAAAGACTAGAAAAGTGATATAAGTACAAGTCCATTTACCATTTGCCCCATATAGATCTGAATCTATAATCTATCTATATCTATATCTGAATAATTTAGTGTATTATTCATCCTGTAGATAAGCTGTTCAAAAGAAACTATCTTTGCCAGTTCATCTCTCCATTCGCTAAAACGGATCTTCTGTTTTGATTTCCAATGCCTCAGCACTATCCTGCATCCTGTTATAAAAGCTAATTTCACCCAAAAATGTTTTGAGGGCATTGGCCTCAAAAGTGCTTTAATGAAGTACATCCTTTGCATGCAACATGTTAGTGTAAATGTAGCCTACACTGTATTTAAAAACCTTTCAGCATTTTGCAGTCAGAAAGCCCATTGCTATTCTTGCACTCTCTACTGCAGATGGCAAATGTTTGTCTGCCTCCAGTGCACTATCAACCCCACTACAAAACAACCAAACAACCATAAAGCTGTATACAGCATAAAAGTAAAAAGCACTGACCCATCATCAATGATTAACACTAAACAAGCAGTCAGATCTGAAGAGGTAATAAATGCAAACGTGTACAGATACACTGCAGTTCTCTCCACAAGTTATGGCCCTCGAGAGGTTGTGCAAGTCACTGATGGAAGACTAAAGGGCAGAGCAAGATCTGCTGAAAGAGGATGTATCATTTGCCAAAAGCTGTATTCTCAATCTGGCAACCCAAAACGAAACCTGTACATACATATGTATGATTACTGATATAAACTCATTGTTGACTGTAAGTAAAACCATTATATAGCCCTACTACCTAAAGTCTATAGAGGACCTGGGAGTGAAACCGAATTCTACGTCAATGCGTCAGTGCATCTGTTTAGTTTCTTTCACTTTTGGAGGAACTTTTAGACGTCCTGTTATAGATACGATCTCTGAAGTGAGGGATTATTTATTTTCCAACTTTAATAACCATGCAACCCTAAAATGAAAGCGAATGCCAGCCATCCCGGCGCAGAGAGGGAGAGGAGTCAGTGGGCAGCCTTGTGAGTTGATTGGAGATGTAAGGGTGTGAAAATGTCTTTGACATGTCGCTTCAGAGAATGTGATGACTGCGTTTTTATCTCGCGGCTGAACGCGCGTTGAAGCCTCTGCGCTTTTGGAAAAGACACAGCTGGTCGCGATCAGTGAGACGGGGGCCGGAGGAGGAGGAGGAATTCTGGGTGTTGCCTTTCTATCCATGCCTCCCTCCCTTGCTCATCGCCTCCCTCCCTCCCTCCCTCCGTGGGTGTGTGAGTTAGAGAAAGAGAGAGAGAGTGTGTGTGTCAGAGTGAAGGCACTGCGGGAGTGGGTCAGTCAGTTTACGCTGCTGACTCTCACAGGCGGTTCCCCCTTGATATCGGCGCCGGCTGGATACTCTCTCTTGCTGTAGTGCGGTAGTAGCAGGATATGCCAATCGGAAACAAAGCAGCGTGACAAGCTGTACGGTTGCAGAATGAGCGGGCGCGTGCTGAACGGGAAAATGCTGCAGCTCCCGGCTCCGCAGCGCGCGGGGAGGACAATGCACTTTCTGTCAAGGTAAGGGGATGAGTGGAGACCCTGCATCATGTGACTGAGAATGCCGGATGAGAAGCTAATTGACACATTGGTGACATGACTTTAAATTGTGTCAACACGCGCTGTACTAATTGCAGCGTTCATACATGAGTGACTGGGGTTGTAGGAGCGCCGACTGAGCCTGTGCGTAAAAAGCAGCAGCGTGTCTCATTGATAAAACTCCCAACAGCTGCATGGTGTGGCACGTTTCATTATTGTGACTAGCATGCGATAGACTGATACAGGGTATTCTGTCAGAGTCTAGACGTTCAGGGAAGAACGTGCTTTTGGTGAGTGTATGGATGGAGGACAGTAAAAGCGCAGAGCAGACCTCAATGCGGAAAGCCATATGTTGAATCAGCAACATCTTTTATTGCCGGTTGATGTATTGACTATTAGAAGCAGCATCTGAAAGGCAGGGCGATGCTCTGGCTTGAAAGGAATCCATATCAAAGGAAACAATGCTAATCATCTGATGAGAATAGAAACGCTAATGGATGTGAATGCCGCATGGGCACGCGCGCAACGTGCCTGCGCGTGTTAAGTGTTTCTGAATTTTTACGGTCCGGTGCCATGCTCATTGTTTTAAGTTGCTGTCGATGACAACTGGTCTGCTGGTGTCTGCTGTTGGGTCAGCAGAGGTAGGTAGATGTGTGTGCTATGTTTGTGTGAGTGGGGTGGGTGTGTTCATATTGATCCGCTGCAGGACCGGACCGCATTGTACTGAAGGGCTGACCTACATTTTGAAAGATGCCTTCTCCCGGTGTATGTGCTGTGATTGGATGAACAGAAGCAAGCCTCCTCGGAATCATCTTTATACCCACACAGCAAAGTGAGAATTATCTAATTGTGAGGCTTAATGTGTGGGCTAATGTAGGCCAGTCAATGTGTGTAGGCTCAGGATGGTGGCTGAATAAAAAGAGGACAAAGACACCTACAAGTCGTATGTATAGACATGTTATATCAGAATAATCAAGGTGTTACTTTATTTAGAGATACAATAAGACAGAGAGGGGTGTTCTTTTTAAATTACTTTGTGTGTGTATGTGTGTGTGTGTTTGGGATGGCTCACTGTGTATGAAAAGAGCATTCAGGGAACTGGGGATGGGTTGGGGCTCAGCTTTGCTCTTTTTTGATCCCCTGACCCCTATAGAATCCATGGACCCTTTATGTAAACCCATTAGAGCAAAGTGGCCTGATATCAGGGCATTAGACACACACAACAGGTTACAAACACACACACACACACACACACACACACACACACACACACACACACACACACACACACACACACACACACATGCACGCATGCACGCATGCACGCAAGCGCACGTACACACACACGTTTGCCAACTGAATGACACATATTTTTACAAACTGTGTGTTTTTATACATGTGTTTGTGTTGGACATGTGCGCTTAAACAGACCGGCTGTCAAAAGACTGATAGACTATACGATCTAAGCCAGAGGTTGTATCAGTGTGTGTGGGTGTATGTCAGCATGAGTGTGCACGTCCTGAAACTTTAAACATGCATCATGAGCTAACCAGTCCGAGCCAACACAATAATCTGATCAACTCTATTAGTCATATTGAAAGCAATCCAACATCAACTGAGTGCCTGTCAGTCTGTCTGTCTGTCTGTCTGTGTGTGTGTGTGTGTGTGTGTGTGTGTGTGTGTGTGTGTGTGTGTGTGTGTGTGTGTGTGTGTGCGTGTGTGTTTTCATATAAACCACATACAAACAGCCTGTTCAGCATGACCTACCTCCATATCTAGAGCCACCCCTGATAAACAACAAACCTCTGATTTGTGAGATATAATGACATCACTCATTGAACTGTCACACCCAAATAAATCTCCTGTTTCTTTTCATTAAAAAAACAGAGCTGAATTATGAAAGTGTGCATGCAGAGTGAAACAGCAGCTCTGATTGGTTGAATGCCAGAACAGCTGCTTCATTTATGACCACGCTGAAACCAGCAATGTTTTTTAATCAGTATGAAATCCAGTTGTGTAGTCTCCATGTGGTACCTGCGAGCTGATGGTGCCTCCACCCTCCAACTTTGGCCTTTTGGTAGGCAATGTGTTTGTCACATGTCACCCCATCAGCTGAGGGCATTTTCTTTTCATGCCGGCAAAAATGAAGCAAAACACTTCACAAATGCAAGACCCGGATGTTCTAATTTCTACCGTATTTCCAAGATGTAGAAAGTCAGGGATTCTCTGTTGTTGAACACATTCAGGTAGTCATTCGAGGGGTTGAAGACTGAGGATTCACCATAGATAAACTTGTTTTGGAAACACAGTTTGCTGACTCTGAGACACCGTTGAGTTTGGAGGGTCAACGGCTAGTTGATGTTATCACACCCTCGTTTGCGAAATCTGATGAACAGCACTTAATCTTCAGCACACACTCATGTCCACACAAGTGCCAATGAAATTGCAGGAAAAACAAACTAGGTGCTGAAAGCTTCCAGTCAAGGTAGGCGTGTTTTAAGATGTCTTTGTAACGTTCCTGCTCACAGTGACACAATAGAGTATTCAAAAAACACATAAATCTCATCAGACCTCATGACCAGACAACATGACAGCTCATTTCAAATTTTCACACAAGGTTTGCTGTATATGTCTTTGCTGCCAATTTTTATATTCATTCAAACCAGCAGTACTTGTTGTACTTCCTTCTCTTCAAGGTCATTAGGGAAACCAGAGAGCGAAACAACAGATGCTTGTAACCTGTACTTGTGAGACTCATGCTCGTTTTTATTGTACACACAGGAGCCTGTGTTCACAAACAGAGCTCATATTTTCATGAGGTGCTGCCCCCCATGGTTTAGTGAGTTTCTCTGTTACATCAAAGCCTGAGGAGGACCTACAGCCAAACAACAGTGCACCTTAACAGCCTCGCTGCAGACCAGAGGGAAAGCTTTAAGCTTTACTGTGACAGCCAGAGAGAATAATAAACTCCGGATGTCATTTTCACCTGATAGTGGAGTGGTTTTCTTACTTTCTTGGAAATGGCACAGAGTGGCACGGAAACTTTCCGAGCTTTCTTTGAACTTAACGGAAACTAAGACCGCTTCTTTAGTTTCTTCTCGCGCTCATGAACTTCAAGCTGTGATTTTGTTTTTTGTCGTCTGGTTCAGTCATTTTTATTTTTGCGTCCGTCTGTGCACTCGCGCGATGGTATGCATATATGCGTCTGCATATGTCGAAGGATTAGGGAGTGGGACCTCAGAATACACTGGCTGGAATGTGAAGTGTGTGTTTTCAGCAGCCTGAGGCCGAGGAATGTCTCCCAAACTCACTGTAACAACTTTAAGTGGCATGACCGGAGTGTATGTGTTATGAGTGACAGCAGGTGATGGGGTGCGTGCTCATGCAGGGTGTGCCCCAGAGGCCTGTCGGTGACCACCACATGTGCTTATGTGTGGGAATACACGCTGAAGTCATCTGTCCCCTCCTCAGCAGGGGAGTTATGTGTGTATGTGTGTTTTTATTTGGTGTCTGCTTTGTCTCTGCTATAAATGTGAAAGAGTGTCTCTGCTCCGTCCGTGGGTCTGTCATTCTTTTGGCTCAGGTGGTGTTTGGTGAACCTTTGGCAGGTTCACTCTTTAGACCCTTTGTGTAGCTTGATCTGATTTTAAAACATAAAAAAGATGTGCAATTTTTTGTATAATTGCATCATCTGAAAATACAGAAATAACAGTGAAAGCATCATTTGGCCACAGCCCCCCCAAAGTACATGAAGCTGACACTTAACGTTCCTGTATTTGCTCTCAGTACACGTGTTGAAAGAGACAGTTCCCTATTTTGATGCATTTGATAGTGCTCCAAGCTCTCACAGCTACATCCTCATTGTGTGTGCAGCAATTACTATTGGATTACCCACTTAATATCAGTGATTAAACTTTGGTCTGAGCAACAGTTTCCATCCCCAGAACCCAACAGGTTCATATTTCTCTCAGTGTTGTTGTCGATGACATGTGCAAAAAGGGAGGCCAGAAGTAATTCTACCCCAAGATCCAGCCCCTGTCCTGGGCCTCTGCGTGCCGGGGTTCCCCCTGTGAGCTCCTCCCCAGTTCTCGGCTCCAGTTTTGGGGCTGGGAAACGCTCCACACTGCACCCCAGACTGAACTACTTATGGAGGTGATTTAAAAGGCTGTTCCACCCTTCGTCCCAGGAGTGCTGTCCCTCTTCTGCTTCCTGCTCTCTTGTGGAGAAGAGAAGAAACTCAGGGTGCTTTGTGGGGGGGTCAAAGGTTACTGTGTCACCACCTATAACGTTGAGAAGTTTTAATATCTTTGGGAATGTCACACTCTTTGATCTGTTTCGCTGTGATCTTTGGATTTAGAGTGTAGAATGACTTTAAGGAGAGATTCTTCAGCAGTTTTCTGTTCTTGTTATAAGGCTGAAAATGATCAATTCATTCTAAATAAGCTCAAAGGGCATTGTGTTTATTGTGCATTCAAAGCTCTGAATCGGCCTTGTTTAGACTGGGGGTTAGTGACCTTTAACCTCATTTGAACTGAGCAAGAAGAAGAGGACAAATACAGAGATAAAGAGAATGTGTCTGGTGCTTCCCAAGAATCCATCTGCACTTCTCTCCCTGCTCCTACTGTTTTCCTTTTTGGGGCTTACTGAATGAGAAGATCAAGACGACCCAGTTGGCGTCCGAATGATCAACAGGCACAAATGTTTGGTTCCAGGAGTTTTTCACCTCTCAAAGTTCCTTATATGCAGCTTGGAGCCTTCAGCCGTGTCGACCGTCCTGTTTAATTTCACGGGGATGATGGAGCTCAGAGCCAAGTCGACTCTCAGCTTCGACGTTTTGAACTCTGAGCAAACCCTTGTCCGTCCACCCTGGGGAGGTCAGGAGCGAAGAGAAGAGATTCAGTGATTAATCTGCTGCCTGAGGAGAATTCAGCCGAAGCAATTTCTCCTCTTCTTCAGCTGCAGTTTTTTCTCTCTGTCCATCCATTTCCACCTCCCCCCACAGTCAGAAGAAAAACTTCACTGACCAGGATTCCCTATGCATCCTAGGGCTTGAACTTTCCATCCACAAAGCCCCAAAGCATGCCTAGAATTTGTCCCTCTCCCCCTCGAGGAAAATTTGGAAGAAAGATATACCTCAATAGTCTTCTTTACACGCACACACATCTCAGAGCCAGGAATACGCCGCTTTGTTGGCTTTAGCGTAACCCTCAGAGGAGCAGTGGCTTGAGCAAAAGCTGCCGTCTCCACCAGCTCCTAACATCACACACTTTTGACAGCTAATTCAAGCTCCACTCCAGGGGACGATAGCAATTAAGCGTATTTGATGTGCACTGTTTGTGTGTGTGCGATTGTGTCCTAATCCCCGAGGGCCTTTGCTGTCAGGGAATTGCCCGTCAAAGACACAACAGGGTTTCTCCTCTGTGATGGCCATTTATGGGTGTGACCTCTACGGACTCGCACACAAACACATGTATACACACACACTGTACTTCTGTCTGACGTCCCTGGCCTGCTCTGATCCTGGTGGCAGATGGAATTAGCAGTAATTACGAGCTCATTAACTCCAGCCTGTTCTGTAATCCTCTGTAATGCCCAAATACTGCTGCATACGGTGGGTGTGCGCGCTGCATTGAACGCCTGAAAGACCGTCCGAGAAGAGACCACTCATTGTTCCACTCCATGTCGTGTAAATAACGCAGAGAGGAAACAATAAATAACGCTGAAGAGGAAATTATTTACTCTGTTTAGTGTGCACCCAGAGGGAAGCAGACGGGGTGTTAGCACAATCTAGTTTGTAATTGGGTCTTGTCAATGATTTACTGTTAGTGTTGAACAATGCAACTCAGCAGAGGACCTGAATTTGGCTAATTAAAAGACGTTTTTTAATCACAGATTTGTTGCTAATTATTCGACAAGTGCAGCAAGTGCCTGGACAACAACGTGGTGTCATTAAAAAATGGGTGAATAAGAAGTTTATCAGTGACGCTCAGCTTTCAGAAGCAGATGGTGAATATTTAAAGAATGAAAAAAACAGCTGAAATTACATTTCTAATCAAACAATAGAAGTAAAGCTGCAGCAGAATAATGCAGCTACAATATGACATTCAGCAGCAGCTGTATGTACATGAAAAACATACTGTCTGAAATGTACCTTGTGTGTCAGAGTTTGATGCTTTCAAGATATAATAAATGCACAGACTGCAGGGGGATTTTTTCATCTCCCTATATGGTGCTGCAGTGATGAATAATCCTGTGCAGAAGGGTCCCACCTCCAAAAAATCAATATGAGAGTGTTTTAAACGCTCATCCAGCCAGGAAGAGTGTTAGATATCTCATCAACCTGTCCTATTTCTGCTCTCATGTTTTTTTGATCGGAAAATAATTATTTGGTTTCCACAATCTGTCGTATGCTCGTAAGCCGCCAACTAGGTGTTTCACAGATCTCTGTATGTGTGTGTGTGTATGTGTTTGAGTGTGTGTTTGTTTCCTGGTGATAAGCTGCTGAAGTGGTCCAGGGACCCATATTGTTAGCCATCTGTGCACACGAGCCACACTCGACCTCCCTTTTTTGGTCTTATCAGGTAAATGTCCAGCCACACACACACACACACACACACACACACACACACACACACACACACACACACACACACACACACACACACACGTTTGATCTGAGCGTGTGCACAAAGTCAGCAAGATTTTTTATCGCAAACAATTCGACCTAAATCGTCTGCACAGCGTTTTCTTTCTGTTTACTCCTTCTTTAAGACGGTCAGTGCAGCCATGACCTTGCTCCTGAAGGTGGTTGTGGCTGGTCACAATGCTGTCCCCTGAGAATGAGTCATTTTTTTTCCTTTCCTTTCCGTGTGTGTGTGTGTTTACATAAGTGCAATCTTGTGCAGTTATTGGTGAATAAACAGTGATCTCTGCTTGTTTGACATCCTGTTTTATCTCTCCTGACTGAAACCCACAGTAGGTTTTGAAGCAGACAGCAAGTCACAATGTTGCTGTTGTATTTCTCATTTTATTTGTGTAGTTCTGCTTTTTTGTGTATTTAAAACCGTCTGCACATATTATCTAACCATGTTTACTCATCCTAAACCCTGATGTAAGATAGAATGTAGCATTCATTTGGCACATTGGTTGATGTGTCTGCTTCAGTTCCTTGTTTTTCTGTGTACTGGCAGATGTGTCCTCTGAGTGTCCCTCACCCACACCTCAGAGGGCCAAGTCACCTGCTGTTGTCTCTTCCCCCTCAAGCGGATCTGATTTCTATCCGTCATACCTCAGTGTACAGTCTGAGACACTAACAAAGACAATAAGTCTTGCTAAATTGCCCAGCCCATATATTTACTCTTTTCAGTGAATCTAATGACTTCAACAGCTCTTTCATGCGTGCCCCCTCCGGTTTCTGAGCCCAGTGCCAGTTTGGCCATGCCCTACTTTCCACTAGCCTGAAAAGGCATCACTACAACCAGGAACCCGTCTGATTTAGCCATTCTGGGTTCTGCCATGTGACACTGAGGATTTTAATAGGAATGGAAAGTTCCTGTCCACTGAAACACTTTCCATGCTTCCAACACGAGCAGGACACAAGTCTCAGACGGAATAAAAACGTGCTTCACCCCAGGGGGATACAAATAAAAGAAACCCTTTTGTATCATCATTTCATTTGAACTGCGTTATTTACATTTCATTCTTTCTACACAGACTCGGTTACAGCTTCCAACTGTCCTCATTTTTATATCTTATCTGCTCTAATAAAGTCCGTAGGGTCTCATTTCAGTACACTCTTGGCAGTTCCTACATGGCCAGATAGCGTGTTGGAAAAAGGTGTCCCATTAAATTTTCTTGTATTCAAGTTAAGAGCTCTATCTATCTATCTATCTATCTATCTATCTATCTATCTATCTATCTATCTATCTATCTATCTATCTATCTATCTATCTATCTATCTATCTATCTATCTATCTATCTATCTATCTATCTATCTATCTATCTATCTGTCTGTCTGTCTGTCTGTCTGTCTGTCTGTCTGTTTATCTAGCGTCTATCTATCTATCTATCTATCTATCTATCTATCTATCTATCTATCTATCTATCTATCTATCTATCCATCTCTCTCTCTCTCTATCTCTCTCTCTCTCTCTCTCTCTCTCTCTCTCTCTCTCTCTCTCTCTCTCTCTCTCTCTCTCTATCTATCTATCTATGTATCTATCTTGAAGTTTGACAAACATATCGGGTGTGTTTGGTCCTCAGAAGACATTTGTAAACCTTGTTTGATTTTAAGTCTAGCCGTGGTTACATCTGTGTTTGCTCGCTCACGGCCTTCTTTTTCCCTGCTGGTGTGTTGCTGCATTTCTTGGCTCATACCTTCACCTGTTGATCAGTGGTATAGTGGGACTCAATTGTCTTTTTGCAGCAGGTAAACAAAACAGGGATCCACTCTTTAAAAAAAAGGTCTGAAGATCACCTGACCTCTAATTTTGATGCAAAGTGATACTTCATTAGATCATCAGATTCCTAATGGTGTTTTGGCCCTTCTTGCTATTGATCTGTATCAGGCTTTGCATAAGTGCACTGGCGTTCTCTCTAATGTGTATAGACAATCGATCAGATAATTACTTGATTGTTCCTTTAATCCTCTCTGTGATGAGAGTAGTGTGTTTGTCTCCTTCCGCAGTCCAACCCATCATCTGGGAAAGTCAAAAATGACTTCACTGATATAAAGTTGAGTTGTACAAAAACACAAGCTTAAGCATCACAGCCCTCCAAATCCCTAACATGCAGTTTAAACAAATGTTTATTTAGATGGAGCGGCTTATCGACCAATGCTGTTAAGTCTGCCCCCAGCCACTGGCAAGACTCCAACTCCCAGAAAGCACTGCATCCTCAAACCACAAGTAAAGCTGCTTTGTCTCTGTGGTGGCTTTTTCTGTCTTTTCTGGATCTGCTGTTACTTTCTCGCTTTCTCCCTCCTATCCTTCAACCTCAGACAGGTCAGAGAGAGAAGAGGAGAAAGAGGAGAGAAGGAAACAGGGTGCAGCAGAGCTCTCATTACGAGCTGCAAAGAAAGACTATTCATGCTGGGATCACAGCAATTAGCTCTGTGGTCTGAATGGCAGAGGACAGAAGCCTGTTAATAAAAGCAGACTATTTAGCTCAGTAGCAACTACTGAACTCCTCTCTGATAGTTGGTGAGGCTTGGAGTTTGCGTGGGTGTGCTGGTCCTCTCCACAGACTAAGAAGAACAAAGAAATCATGTCACTGTGGGGAGAGGATGCTGTTTATATTGACCACCATGACCTTGAATATTCTGAAGAAGAGAAAGGGAATATTCAAATCATGTGAAATATTCTCCATGCGCAATGCATTCTAAGATGACTAAGATTGTTCTCGAGTCATTTTGGCATTTCTTATCAGGGAGGCAGCTATTCTTTTATAAGAGAAGACGGATGAGGAAACTACTCTTATGCAGCTGGCTTGGGATCACAGAGTACAGTGATTCTCCACACAGTGGGAGGCTGCATTTTGCAAATTGTGGGCATAAAAAAAAGTCCTTCCTAGGTGGAGGTGAAGAATGAGCTTAATCAGGGGCATCTCAAATTAATTGACAGTTATTGCGCACCAAATGGAATAAGCATTGATATTCATTTTGCTTATGAAATTACAGTCACAAGGCGCCATTTTTCAATGTCATCATCCTTTCCCTCCAGCTGCGTTCTTAAGCTTGAGATCAAATCTAAAAGGTGCAAAAGGGCGATGAAATTTAACACAGGACACACAGACACTATATGGCAATTGTGACTTTTCCTTCTTAGATTTGAAAGTGACATAAAAGTGGCCATAGGAAAAGGGTGCTTTAGCTTATGTGTTGAAAGGGGTGATAAAAATGAATGGGTTGCTAATATTATCCTTCCGTCTCTGCAGCTGCTGCTTAAGAATGAAAAAGACGAGGCGGAGCGAGGAGAGATTAGAGCATGAGATTTAATGACGCTGCCGTTAAGGAAAGTAGGGATTGAGCAGAGCGATGTAGAGGAGGAGAGTTGATGGAAGATTTGAAGAAAAAATGGAGATACCATCCTGCAGAGGGAGTGCATCATGTCATGAGAGGATGAAGAGGAGTTTCTGTGTTCTAAACAGCACTTCCCCTCCTACTACAGCTCTAAGCTTTACTGACTTTTTTTCTTGCACTACTTTCTTCTCTCCCACACGTCACATCACCCTCTACTCTCGAGTGTCCTCGTGTCTCATCGCCCTCTTTTCAAACTCAGACTTCCTTTTATCTCACTCTGAGGAGTTGATGGAGGACTAAAGGAGGATGACATGACAGTGCATGTGGTGCAGAGCGTATCTTTGCAGACACTGATTGGGGATATCAGCTTTTGGCTTGGAAGTAAGAAAATTCCTTTACAGCCAAAAACTGTTGGACTCACTTAGAAAGTATTACATTTGCATGAAGCCTAAAACGTAGGACTGATCATTGCAAAGATTTTTTGGAGCTTAAGTAAAGCTATTCTACTCACAGACCTCTGAAGTGCAGGTTATTTAAGTCTGATTTAACATAATTACTTGCCTAACTTTCTGCACTGACATTCTAACTCTGCCACATACATGACCTCTTGTACTGATTTAAGACGTCTCATGTTCCTTACAATGCACACTTCTTAAAAGCTCAATTACTATCTGAGTCAGTGGTGCTACTTCTGGTTTCACCCAGGTAGTCTTACAGTCAAAAATCTCTCCTCTGCCGGGAAGTTTAAGATCTTTATGGAAAGAGCTCCCTTTAGAAGCAAAAATAAGATTATTTAGAAGGGAAATATTAACTTGTTAAGTCAAACTCACTTAGAAACAGAAAAACAAGTGATCAAGGAATAAGATGACAACAACATGAATAAAAAACATAGAATTATCTGAAATGAATCTACATACACTACACACACCCTTCCATTTTTAATACAGAGGACATTTTAAGATTCACCTGCCCAGTGTCTGTGACGTTTGACCCCCCGACCTCATCTCCCTCCTCCGTGGGTTCCTGTTTTCACATCTGTCAGCTGAGTGACACCAAATCCAGCACAGAGGGTGTTTGTTCTGCTTTCTATCAGATCTGAATTATTCATCAGAGGGAGCATTATCATCCGCAAAAGCGACGGCGGTGAACACCCAGACGTCTCTGAAGTGAATAACAAGAAGTGAAGAGACGGGGTATTTCTTCTGAACGGTGCTGATATGAACTCAAAGCTGTGTGTCCCAGAAGGAGGTTTACCAGCCCAGCAAGGAGTGTGTTCATAAAGGATGAACGGAACAGGCAGAAGTATCAGTCCCAAATAAATTGCCTCCAGATGAGTTCATTGTTAATTAGTTATTTTGTGAAAAAACTTAATCTGAAATGAAAATGTACAAATTATAAAAATGCATCTTAAATATTTTAAATCCTTTTACAGCGCTCTATCTGTAAATATTTTTTGTGCGCGTGTGTTTTGGTGATAGAAAATGTTAGTCTGCTTGCTGAATGTGTCTGGCTCAATCTTAAATTTGCCCCTAATCCCACTCTGGCATACAGACGAGGCAGCCACTTCAGACATGAAATCTCGTCTGCTCTTCTTTCTTTTTTTATGTGTCTGTATATCCACAGGCGAGACAGGGAGGGCTTCCCCTTCAACCCCTCTCCCCTCTGATCCTCGCCACCAAGTCCCTCAGGGTGCAGTGTGACCCACACAGGCACCCATCCGGAAGGCCCACACCACTTTCTCTCCTTCCATCCTCCCCTCTGACAGTATACACGACCTCATTAAGCAAGCACCGCCCTCTTGACTTGTTGGGCAATATGCTATGATATCGGTATGACCTATTGACCGCAATATGAGAAACCAACCCCCTAACTTCCTGAACGTGACCTACTTAATGTACACAGGCACATGTGGATATACACCAACGTACCCAAACACACCTCTGAGATGTGCCCACACTCCCCCCTCCCCCTCCCTCATTCCTAGAAGTCATTGGGCCTGATGAAATGTGATCCAATTATGTCTCTAAGGATCTGTGTGACTTTATGTAGTCAGAATGTATCTCATATCTTGTATCACTGGAAAATAATTAACCACACACACACACTACAGTAAGGGTTTCAAAATCTTCTAGCTCTGAGTAACTCATGAAGATTTTTTCCCACGCATCTCCTCAAATCCTTAGGGTGTCTTTATGCCAAGAAGCTTCTCATCTTTCTCATCTTCCCTGTTGTGTAGGTCCCCGCTCTCTGGCAGTGTTTGTGTGTCGCCTTTTCTCGTTTCTCATTCCCTCTTTTTCACCAAAATACTTCCATACGTAAGATTTCAAAGCCGCCGGAGCGTCTAGAATTTCGAAATCATCTGTTTCTCGCCACCAGTATCTACCATTAAGGTGGCAGGAAGCAGAGCGCAAAGGATGATGGGCACACATGGGATAATGGTCTCTGTAGTACCACTTCCCACCGCTCTGCTGCTCCAATGCAGCCGAAACGAAAACTTTACTTTTTTTTCTCCTAGAAGATCTATCATTTCACAGCGTCACAGGTCGATGATGTCACCTAGACACTGTGGTTCTGAAGATACTGTGAATTGACGATATTGTTACATCCCTACAAGAGACCTATGATGTAGTGTATAGTAATTTGTAATTTATTTATCATAGGATAGCCCCTTGAGATGCAACATCTCGTTTTCAAGGGGGTCCCAACAAAACACAATGCAAATTAATTCACACAAAACAGTAAATCACAACAAACACAAATACACAAACACAGACAGCTCTCCCTCACCCGTACTCACTCCTGGACCCACCCAGCACACTGCCATTAAACAAAACCTTGAAAATAGACCGCATCAACAAAAGAAAAAAGCACATCGTCAAAAACAGGAACAGCTCGTTTTAAATGATAAAACAAATTTGATGTAAAGCAGTGGATGGAGGTGATGGATTTAAGAGAAGGGGATAGATTATTCCCATTGGATGGGGCTTTGTATTTGAATGACCTGCGACCAATTTCTTTATGGATTCTGGGAACATTGAAGAAGGGATGTTGCATATGTCTGAGGGAATATGAAGATGAATAGTGAATCAGGAACTCTTTTAGATAGGGCGGACAGTTAATATGAATACATTTAAAAATGAACTGAAGCCAGTGAAATGGTCTTCTTGTTTTAGGCTGAAGCCAATTAAGTGCTTAAAACATGAGGCAATGGTGTGTTCGGTATGGACAACGTCAAACAAAGCGCAAAAATAATTAAAAACAGTGTTGAGAGGCTGAAGGTGAGTGTCTGATGTGCACTGATAGACAACATCAGCATAGTCCAAGATGGGTAATATTATTTGAGATATAATTATTTTCCTTACTTTAAATGAAAAACTGTTAACTGAGCAATACATGGTGCCTAGACAGCCATAAACTCTTTAAGTTATACAATCGATATGTGGCTTAAACTAGTAGTGAGTGCAAGAGCTTGCTACAGTTTCAAGACAATATGAAAGACAATGTCTGTATTAGGCAACATTTTTACAAGTCTATTAAGGCATGACAAGGTAACCCCTGTTCAATCACCTCCTACCTCTTTGTGTCAGAACTTTTAGAACACTTAGAAGGAGAATGTATAAGCAGATGTGTGCCAAGCGAACAGCCTTCATAGTCCTGGCTCAGTCTCCCCTCCAGCATGCACTTGTGGGCGATTGCAGCAGTGTATATGTACTTCAGTGCTATTTTTGTGTGTGTGGGTTGAGATATCGTCGACAGTGCTCCAGATTTCAGTTTGCCAAGAGTTTGCAGCTCATGAAGTGTGAAAGTTAGTTATATGGAGCAGGCAGCATTAATTGAGGTCAATGAATTTTTAATCAAAAGACAAACTGGAAGACATGAAGACGAGTAAACCAGGCGCTGATGTAACTGAGCCGATGAAGCTTTGATGTTTCATACTGGGTTTAACCTCAGAGAGGTATCCAGATTCATGTCTGATTATTTTGGTCATATTTTCTTCTGGTGGTGATGTGTGATAGTTTTACTATCTTTGTAGGAAAACAAGACATGGGGATGTTTGCTTCCATTGGAGCTTCAAATCAGGGTGGCAGAAAAGGACTTTATCCAACCATTTTAACACATTTGTGAAATAAAGATTAAAGCAGAGCTCTAACAATGTGTCTGAATTCCAGACACTTCAACAGCTGCAGCTCACTGATAGTCTTTCATTGGATGTGGATAAGATGTCGAAAGGCTGATGAAATGACTTTACTGATATTGGTTCTAATTATAGGAGTATGAGTACATATTGATGTCATCATCTCAAAGACTTCTTATTTTGAAAGCGTGATGTTCCCATTGTGACTTTTGCTTTTATTTTCAGCTAAATGTTGCTTAACACCATCAATAAGTAGACTACTAATGATTACTGGTAAAACTCTTTGGTTAAGCTGACTTTAATACTTTTTAATCTGTTGTAAACAAATATAACTTTAGATAACTCTCTTCCCTTTATGCTTACCTTTAAAATTTACAGTTTTTTGGGGCACTAGTGGCCTAGCGGTCTAAGCGCCCCACATACAGAGGCTATAGTCCTCGTCGCAGGGGTCGCCAGTTCGATTCCCGGCTGGTTGACCATTTCCTGCATGTCTTCTCCCGCTCTCTACTCCCCACATTTCCTGTCTCTCTTCAGCTGTCCTATGAAATAAAGGCAAAAAGGCGAAAAAATATATATCTTAAAAAATATATATTTTTTGTACTGTTTTCTACTTTTATTATACTATTTAAACCATCCTTGTATTACCTACCTTGATAACTTGAACCCGTTATCAAGTAGTTTAAGAAATCAGTCAATTAATTAATCAATCAATTAATCAATCAATCAATCAATCAACCAATCAATCAATCAACCAATCAATCAGTATATATATATATATATATATATATATATATATATATATATATATATATATATATATATAGCACCAAATCACAACAAATGTTATCCCAAGATGCTTTACAAACAGAGCAGGTCTAGACCGTACTCTGTGCTATATTATTAACAAAGACCCAACATCAAGACAGTATACAAAGTAGTCCCATCTTACTGACAAGACTCTGTCTTATCTCACCTTAATCCACCATGAGCAGAGCACTTTTCAGAATTTAGCAAGTTACAGTCAGTAACAGGCAGAAACCTCCAGCAGAACCAGAATCATGTTAGACAGCCATCTGCCTGAACTGTGTTGGGGTTGGAAAAAGGGGTAGCGGGAGATGAAGAGAGAGAGATGAGGTGGTGAGACCAAGCGGGAAAAATATGAGTCCAATGCAGAAGTGCTAAAAACTGCAGTTCATCAAGGATCCGCTTAAAGCTTGCTCCGGAAGTACCGGAAACCACATAGACACCAATTTAAAAAAGCCGATCTTTACAGCAGAAATAAACATGCTTACAGCCTGGTACAAAAGACGAGCGTAGTCTGGATAGCTCATTTCTTGATCAGCACACACTGTATGGGGGGTGAATTTTTTTTCTTACGCGGCAATTTCTAAGATATTGAGATTACAAGTCTTCCAATGAGAGGCACAGCTGACTTGATTGGCAGGCAGGAACACTGTAGCTGTTGGCTAGGAGGCTCAAAGACCGCCTCTTTAAGTCACAATCACTCGACAGCAACAATATGGCTGCCGCTGATGATTGGCCTCAAAACAGCTCTTCAGAAACAGATGGGTGACGTCACGGATACTACGTCCATATTTTATACAGTCTATGGTTGAGACAGATAGTAGTAGGTGTAGTAGCTGGAGTCTGTATTTCAGTATTTAACTTTTTGCTATTACTTTCAGCTGACTGTTAATACTAATATTGAAGTGTTATAACTTTCTTAGCTTTATGTTCTAATTACTGCTCCATTACTTTAACTAATACCATCTTTAATCATAGCTATCGTTAATTAAAGTATCAAATTAAACTTGATTCATTATTCACCTACTTTGTGAGGTGAGTCTGCTCCCTTCAGCTGTGATGATTCCATCTGACTCCATACATGGACACATGGGTTTTTAAGATCGAACACTAATAAGGGTATTTTAATCCTGATTGTGAATCACTGGCTTTACTTTGTGAATATAAATCTGACCTTTTAGTCCTTTTTGTCATTGTCTTCTAGCTGGGACGAGAGCAGCTCCATCAGCAGCGGTTTGAGCGACGGTTCGGACAACCTCAGCTCCGAAGAGTTCAACACCAGTCCGACTCTCAACTCCCTGCCGACCACTCCCATCAGCTCCCGCAGAAACTCAGCCATGGTGGTAAGTAACACACATAAACATCCCCAAATACACACACACACAAAAGGCTGTCTGACACATGGATTAGCAGCATATGTTGGTTACAGTAGTATTGATGAAGCCGTTAATCCAATGAGATATTGATGAGGTGCTGAATTGTGTGCAGAGGACACACACATTCACACTGGAGTACACAGAACAGACACAAGGAATCACAGACAAAGCCTCATTAAGTATTCCAAGCACATCCATATTATTTATCACATCTGCAGCGATCAATGTCGAAGGCTGCAGTGTTCACCAAGGCTTCCTATTGGTCAATTATGGGAGTTGCAGAGCTAAGTTCTTGGGTGTAATTGTCTGGGAAAAAAGAAAGGAAGTGACCCACTAGTGACATATTTATTGATTTACAATAATCCATAACATCAAGTAGAGATGTTTCATTATTCCACCAAAGGGTTTGGGACTTCATCATTCCAGCTCTAGTGTATATTTCTATCTGGACTCTGACCACCTGATTGAGCCGCTCTCAGGCCTGCTGTAGTTCAGTGGTGTAATTAGCCCGACTGACCGGAGTTTAAGACAACATCTCTGACAGATTTGGTTTCTGATTGAAGTCCATTGATACATCCATGCTTTGGTCTTTAAATCTGCTTTGATGCTTTAATTTTCCTGTCTTGTGGGATAGGAGGATTTCAGACTTGTGACCTCTGTGCTTTTTGAAAATCCCTTCTGCAGCTCTGCTTGAGGTTCTTTCAGATCCATCTGTAGCTGAGCGGCTTCCAGACACTGCGTGTGCGTGCGTGCGTGCGTGTGTGTGTGTTTGTGTGTGTGTGTGTGTGTGTGTGTGTGTGTGTGTGTGTGTGTGTGTACGTGTACGTGTACGTGTGTGTGTGTGTGTGTGTGTGTGTGTGTGTGTGTGTGTGTGTGTTTTTTCTGTGAGTGTTTGATGTAGGTCACACCTCCGCAATGTGGTTAATGTGACTGATGTAGAGGGATTTTAGAGAGGAGAGACAACATGAGCGGGAATCAGCGTAACCATAGCAACCGTAGCGCAGGGATGCTGAGAGCGTTGGTCTTTGTCTGCTCACGTATACTGAAGGGAAGGTCTCGAACATGGCCATCTACACACACACACACGCACACACATAGACACACATACACACACACACAGACACACACACACATATACACACACACACACATACACACAGAAACACATACACACACAGGGCCATCTGCAGTCCTGCATCCAGGCCAGCGAGCCGTAAGAACCGGGGCACCTCCCCTCTACGCCTTGTTTCAGGAGTCATAGCAACCATTACCCCCCCCCATGGCATCATTTCCATGGCAACTCACTATCACATCATCATGTACCCCACTGTCTCGCCGTCTCGTAGACATGGCTCCCTTTTTGCTACCTTTCTCAGCTGATGTGTCTCCTTTTCTTTGTGTCCTGAGGCCTTTTTCTTTGTCTGCGTCCTCCAACGTTTCCTTTTTTCGCTCCTGTTGATTTTTAATTTCCTCAAAGGCAACTCTGACTTAACATCCTCTCCTCCTCCTCCTCCTCCTCTCCCTCATCTCCCACCTATTATTATATAACATACTTAAGAAGGATGTGAGGGTGGAAGGTAGGTGGGTAAAGACAGGGGGCACAAAGGAGACATGGCAGAGAGTGTTAAAGCTGAAAGTGTTGCATGTAGGAGGACCAACACTAAATTTAACTCTTTGTGTTAGTATCTGTGTGTGTGTGTGTGTGTGTGTGTGTGTGTGTGTGTGTGTGTGTGTGTGTGTGTGTGTGTGTGTGTGTGTGTGTGTGTGTGGATGTGGATGTGGATATGGATGGGTGTGTGTGTGTGTTGTCTATCTGTCTGTTGTTATCCATCTTTTGTCACATCTGTCTGAACAGATGTGAATCACTCCTGTTTCAATAATCAGAGAACGTGTGTGAGGAAATGACAATGTTTTATCAACAAGGTCTGTTCAGACAGGACACACACACACACACACACACAAAAACACACGCACCTCCACTCATGCATGACTCCTCCTCATGTGATGTGAACCTGCCCATGGGGTCTATTGGTTTTAATAAAAAAGGAATTCAGCATATGAGTCTTCATGAGAACATCTTAGTGCTGCAATGTCCTGAACTGACACACACACACACACACACACACACACACACACACACACACACACACACACACCTCTGAATGCTTTGTGTAACTGTTACAGGGGGGTTGAGTAATCTGCCTCTGAAAACAAGTGATATCCTCCTCAGACTCCAGTTAACACACACTTAGCTATACTGGCGTTGTGTGTGTTGTGTGTTTTCAGAACACACTCAAAAGACTCAACAGTGACCTCACAGTTTAACACTTGACGTCCCCTCTGGTTAGATTATGTCTGCACTGTATCGTCTGTTTTCTCTGTGTAGGTCAGTTTGTGGGAGTTTCTGTGTGTCTCATCCAATATCTTATATCAGTGCGCTGTCTGTGTGGAAGTTTATATATATATATATATATGTGTGTGTGTGTTGAGCAGCATCTTCCCCTGCTGTCTCCTTTGAAGTGTTCAAACAGAGCATTTGAGCAGATTCAGACTGAGGTGAGACGTCAGCGATGACTGAGTTAGACATGTTTTTCTGCACAGAGAGCACCGAGAGTCTGAAGCTTCCTCGAGGTCCACTCACCTCATCAAGTCGCTTTTTTTTTTTTTTCAAACTCTAAACCAGCTGAGTGTAAACGATCCAATAAGTTGTTCCGTTGAATCATTCATCCCAGTGTCCGAACTTAACCCTGTAGTGTCGTGAGGAGATGAATCACAGTCATGCAAAGTGAAACTAGAGTTTGAAGCAGTAAAAATTGATGGTAATGTGGTGGTGTAAACTTTTACATCAATTATCTGCGCCCCTACATCGAAGAGGTTTTCTTGTTTGAATAAGGAACCAAGATATCTACTTGTAGTTTTTTAAACTATCCAAACACAAGATCCTCTAACAACCTTTTTTCTGAACCTCCAACCATATAAGGTGGTCTTCTGCAGTGGATCGATGCTCAGTTGTCACAGAAATAGATCTGACAAATGAGCAGTAAAGCTGTCAGGATTTACACTTCCACAAATCTGGGTGAAGACTTACATAATAAATGAACCTATCACTTAGATCTCAGCAGAATAGGTTGTGTTTGAATTGTTCAATTGTACTGATTTAGGTATTAAATGATATTAGGTCTTTTTATATAAGATAAGGATCCTGTGGTCTCTTATTTATTGTTTGACTTGTTTTATTTAACACTGATCCCTAGCCAGTCAATACCTACTCAGTGTTTCTAAGTGTGTCTTTGTTTTTTGTTTTTCTAGATGCGCACAGATGCAGAGAAGAGATCTCTAGTGGAGAGCGGTCTGTCCTGGGACACCGACGACGCCAAACCCAGCCGCAAGAGCCAAGGCAGTGGCATCTACGACACAGGAAGTCTCAAGTCCGAGTCGGCCAATAAATGGAAAAAGACTCGTACGCATGGGGAGGGGCTGGAAGGAGGGAAGGGGGAGCTGAAGAAACCACAGACCCTGGGTCAGGGGCATGTGTTGAAGAAAGGAAGACTCCCACCTGTGGGAGTCACATCCCCGATCACACACACAACTCAGAGTGGGCTGAAAGTGGCAGGTGAGTGAGGTACCACACACACACATGCACACACAGACGTGTAATATATATATATATAGCTATGCTTGAAACAGTTTCATAACCTGAGCACACTGACACATTTCTTTGGCTGTCTTTTTAATATTCCCCTCCTCTTGGCAGTCTCACACCCACACAGTCACAGACACACTCTCTGTCTTCATCCCACACATTCACCCACAGCTGCAGCCCACCCTCCGGGCTTTTAGAAAGTGGTGCCATGTATCAAACGCCCATCAACACCCACTCCCTTCCTGCCAGCCAACCACACACACACACACACAGATGCACACATAGTACACACAGGCACTGACTAAAACTGTCTTTCTATCCTTCCTATTGGTCCGGCCTTTCCTATCCGAGCTTTATTTCTGTGCCGGACAGAGAGAATTTATAGCACTTAAATAAAGGCCTTGTACCCAGAAACAACTGGACTACAGACAGTGTGTGTGTTCGTAATAGTGTGTGTACCTAACCGTGTGTGTATGTGAGACTGCAGACACGTCACACATTGTGGCAGCCAAACGGAGTGTCACCCCTCACACTTCACACGTAAACACACTCTTACTCGCACACAAAGCACACAATGGTGGGGATTGTGCAGCTGCCTTTTAGGCACACCATCTGTGTGCCGTTTATGTAAGCACACACACACACACTTACATATAGTCAACCAAAACAACAGGATATTAGATAATGTGATGTGTGCCAGTCTAGATAGGTAGTGTCTGTGTACACAGTTGTCTCTCAGTGGGACTTTTCTTTGTTTGTGCTGCCAGCTGTAGAAATGAGAGATATGTCAGGAAAGGATGCTGGATCAGTCTGTGATCTGTGCGCAACGCTCTCTGTTGTTGTTATTGATGTGCACAGTATGAAACCGTGATCAAGGCCACTCACTGAGTTTAACTCTCAAACTGATCACATGATGGAGTCATGGGAAGGTTGCTATAACTCATCAGTGCAGCAGAGCTCCTAAATATTCAAACAGGGGGAGAACATTATCAGACAGATGATGTGCGTCTTTGTTGCTCATCGTCAGGATCAGTTTATAATAATAATAATAATAATAATAATAATAATAATAATAATAATAATAATAATACATTTTATTTAAAAGCACCTTTCCTAACACTCAAGGCTACTTTACAGAAGGATTAAAACACAATAAAATAAAATAAAATAAAATACAATAACACGATAAAATAAATAAAACAACAAGCAAAGTAACACCAAGTTAAAAATGAAGCAGTGGAAATTAAACAGAGAATGCGGACTGACACAGATGGGTTTTGAGTTTTGATTTGAAGAGGGGTAGAGAGTCAATATTTCTGATGTCGGGTGGGAGTGAGTTCCAAAGCTCTGCTCCCCATGGTGCTGAGACGGGCAGGGGGCACAGAGAGGTGGAGGGAGGAGGAAGACCTGAGGGAGCGAGAGCACGGACAGAAACAGGGGGGCGAGGTTGTGAATGGCCTTGAATGTGTACAGGAGGATTTTGAATGAGATTCTGAATTTGACCGGGAGCCAGTGAAGCTGCTGCAGGACGGGGTTGATGTGGTGAAAGGAGGGAGTTCTAGTGATGATACGGGCAACAGAGTTATCCCCGAGGTTTGGCAGGATTGTGTTTATGTGTGTGTCTCATTTTTGGATGCCTATGTGTCTGCATGTTTGTGGCATTGTAGGAGACACATCTAGTGTGAGATCTTTGAGGAGAGCGGGACAGATGCGCACTTCTATTATTTATTTATTTATATTGTAAAGTATAACCTGTGCATATTAAACATTTCATACACTTCAATCTTTAGGTTTTTATTGTAAAATGGCTGTTAGTGATGTGTCGTTTCAGGTTTGATGTTATGGTTTGTCGAAGAAAGAAAAAAAATCACTGCACAGAAAAGATTTGAAACATTTGTACACATTGCCTCAGACTCTTTTACCTCTTTACCTTACTTCAGAAAGTTAAGCCTAAGGGTTAAATTTTTCCAGTTTGTTAAACCTTTGTTCAGTGTGTGTTTATTGAAATGTTGCAGGACTCCTTGACCAGATATTTCCTGATTTGTTTTAAATGTTCAAGCTCTTAACAAAACCTGGGTTTCCTTAACATACTGATTTAATGCACACCAGTATGCATTAACTTTACAGTCAAATATGAAACTGATTTAATCAGAATAAGCTTGTTTTTGTCCATTTCTCAGGCAAACAGAGAGCAAACCTGCAGAATGAATATGTTGTTTGGAGGTTAAGAAGCTGTGCAGGTGTTCTTCCTGTTTATCAGTCTGTCAGAGCAGAGCAAATGGCTGCTGACCGGTCATGTGTCTCCCTCTCTTTTTCACCCCTGTCACATGCACTTACTCAGACACACACTGCATGCAGCCACCTGTGTCAACAAATGTGACACATATTAGAACCGCTAAATGTAATGACTGAAACTGTGACTAAATCACTTCAAATACAAGTTGACAATGATGATTGTGTGGATGAAAGTAACATTGAGTTAAATATCACCACCTTCCTTTATTCAGACTTTTGCCAACAGGGAGGAGGTTCACTTATACTAGGAGGGCAAGATCAAACCAATATCTTAGATCATTTGTCCTGTTGGGTTTTTAAACAAACTGTAGGACCTTGACTTGGTCTCGTGTACAGGAAGGATGATGTCATCCACGGGAGTTTAGTTATATGGATATGTACTTGAATTGATTTGTGAACTTGTGTTTGTTGTTGTGTGTATTGCTTGAATGTATAGGATGTGTGTAGGACTGCTGTTGCGAACCAAATTGCCCCTTGGGGACAATAAAGATTTTCTAATCTAATCTAATCTAATATAAGTGTAAATAATCTCCCTTTGTTAGACCTGAGATGACAAAGTCATGAGAATGTAAAGGAGCCAGCATGAGTCTGTGTTCAGATCTCCACTCCAGCAGTTTAAAACCTCCTCTACACACGTCTCTGTGTCATACTGTGAGCTCCACTGTCTCCACAGCCGGTGTCTATAAATCAGGCTTCATTCACATCAAAACTAATACGCACGCCTGGATCCCGTTAGTGCGTAAGTGTGTGTTTGCTTCTCACTGCCAGCAGTGTGTGATTCTGCAGCCTGAAATGTTCTGGAGCATGCAACATTGTGGTTACACGATGGATTGAGTTTATGACTCGACATGTAAACCCAGTTTTCACGTCAACTAAAGAACTGCAAGTGCAATGTGTTGTCAGTGTCACATTCCTATACGATCCCATCACTAAGGGTTGTGAGTGTGTGTGTGGTATATACTGTATGTCTGGCCCTATGTGTGCTTATGTGTCTTTTGCGGGTTTATAAATACCCTTAAGTGACTCCAGATGTCCCAAGGCAGCACGCTGGTGGGTCTCATTGAACAGCAGTTCTTTGACTCTGTTAATGCCTTGTATATAAACCTCCCATAACAACTCCTATTAGATACAAATTAAGAGCGTGGGCAGTGTGGACTGTGCTTGTGTGGGTGGTGCAGATATTACACATGTGTCTAATAGAGTGTTTTTCCCATTATAACTTCCAAACAAGCTGGATTAATTTGCCAACTAGGAAATATACAGATTGGTACAGAATCACATAATTTCCGCTCCAAAGGTTATCACTCACTCCACCCAAACATTTTCCAAACATTTTCTACACTCAGTTATTCTGGGTGTTTCATGAAGTTCTGTGGCCCTCAGACACACGCGTCTGTGAGTGTGAACACCAGTTTTCCACAGCCACGCCGAACATGTTAATCTGAGCCCTCTACAGCTGTGACACGCAGACGTGTACTTACTGGAAAGCCAGAGAAAACAGTTTTAGTTCATCAGGATGGAAAAGAGGAGTAACTGCGTGATAACTGTGTGTGTGTGTGTGAGGTTGAAGCTTGCGTAGAGTCTGGTCTACACAGTGTCTGCACAGACAAGGATTTGTTTTTATCAGCAGACAGTCAGACCTTGTAGGTGTTCAGATACGACATCATGTCCTAATATGGCTTGGTTAGTCTCTCTCACCATCAGAGACTGCTCAGGCTTTAAACTGTTCAGACTACTCATCAGGGATTTTTTTTCTGTCCTTTGACTCTGCAGGTTCACTAAAGTCAGACGGGAAGCCAATGGATAAATCTCGGTTAGCGCTGAAGACCTCTGGCCTGCAGCGCTCCTCTTCTGATGCGGGTAAAGAGCACAGGAATGGTACCAGTGGGGAGCAGCGTAAACCTCCATCCGGCCTGGTCAGGCCTTCAACTGGTGGAAACTTTGGCTTCAAAAAGCCACACACAGCTAATGGCACGAACAACTCCAGCGCAATCGCTGTCACTGGTACAGGTGGCAGCTCCATACCCTGCAACTCAGCAGCTGTGGGGAAGATTCCCAAAACATCTGGTATTCCTGTCAAACCACTGTCCGGTGGTGGAGGTAGTGGTGGTGGTGGTGGTGGTGGAGGTGGAGGAGGAGGACGAAAGACAAGTCTGGATGTTTCAAACAGCGATCAAAGCGGTTTTCTATCTCCAACTGCCAGGACGTCTCTCCAGTACCGCTCTCTGCCTCGCCCTGCAAAGACCAACACCCTCACTCTGACCCGGCCTAGCTCAGCCCGTCCTGTGAGCACCACCATGGACGCAGGCTCAGGGCTGATGAAACCCTCCGCAACAACACCCCAGGGCTCTAGGCTAAAAGAGCCCTCCTCGGGACACGGTGCTGGATCAGGGTTGAGTAAGTCCGGAGGCCGTGGGATCCCCAGCCCAGGTCCTGTCAACCAGACGGACAGGGAGAAAGAGAAAGAGAGGGCCAGAACTAAATCTGTAGTATCTGATTCTGAGTGTGGAGGCGGGTCACTGAAAGGCAGCCCTGCTCAGACTCCCTCTGAGAACGGAGGGAAGATGCAGGGGCTGAGACCTCCAAGCAGCGTCAAGAGCATGGATCTGCCCTCACCCAACACACACAGGTACCAAGGCTCATATCAATAAACATACATTCCCCTCTATCTTTTCAACACTTTGACATCCACATTATAAACATCCTTTTCCTCCATCTTTATTCTTCTTTGTCTGTAGGTTATCTGGAGTGCGCAGTCTGGCTAAACCTCCATCCATGGTCCATCTGGACAAGCTGAACTCCAGCAGCCTAGACTTAGTAGTCCACGACTCCCTCCCACCCAAGATCCCTCCTTACTCCAAGCTCCAGGACCTGGCCTGCTCCACTGGTCCCTGCCTGACCCCAAGCCCCGCCCCTTTACTCAACGTGAACTCCTCTGCCTGCTTCTCTAGCTCCGGCACAGGTTTGGGACCCAGGCAGGTCTCTTCTCTGGGAGTTGAAGTGAGTGCAGGGAGCACCTCTCCTCTCATCTACCCTCGTCTGTCTGGGCTCCATCGCAGCATGGAGTCACTGCCGCTCCACATGAGTCTGGCCCCAGAGCCGAAGGAGAAGGAAAGGGAGAGCTTGGTGCGAGGCTACACCACCTTAGAGTCCCGGGACAAAAATAGGCAGGAAGACAGAGGCCCTCCTGCCAGCTGGAGCTCTGGAAGTAAAATCTCAATGTCTCTGATTGACAGGTGAGAGTCATTTCTAATGAAACACTCTTTAAAAAAATGTCTGCATAATTTGTAATTTAATTCTCTCCACCAGTTATCATATATTGTCCTGCATGTTCTGGAAAACTAATATGTAGCTCCACCTACTGGTCATCTGAGGAACTGCACTGTGTTGTGAATTGTTCAGTGGAGGCAGGCGTGATAAGGGCTGCTCTTTGATAATCAGTTCACTTTGTTCTGCACTACAATCATGCATTTCCCTTGCCACATGCAGCGGCCACAGAAAAAGTGATCTGGTTGGCATTTGATGACAAACTCTGCTTATTCTGGTGGAAATGTGCCGGTTTTTAGACAGCAGTGTCATCAATGAAGAGCAAGAAAGAACACATAAAAAGGAGGGAAAGAACCGCAACAAAACACGGTTACAAAGTTTGTCGTATTTTTCAGCTATGCTAGAATCATTGCCCAGATTAATTTGCATTGTATATTCTTATACAAATGATTTACTAAATAAACATATTTAAAATACAGCTTAACGAGAAGGCTAAAAATAGCATCCACATTGTTAACTCACAAGTAAGTTGGACCATATGCTTGCGCGCCTCCCACACACACACACACACAGACACTGGGTTTCCAGGCTGTTATTATTCCAGGCCTATTATCAGTGCTGTACAGGCCCCAATGACTGAAGTCATAATTACGGGCTGACACCAGCTGTCTGACAGTCGCACTGTGCTTCTTTGTGCATGCTGCCTGTTCTTGAGAGTTTAATAACTCCCTGCACCACTGGTTTAATAATGACATTGTTTAATCTCCACAGCTCTCAGAGAGACAGAAACACGTTGCCAAAGAAAGGTTTAAGGTAAGTGGTCACACACATACACACACACATGCATACACACCCTTATTAATAGGATTTTCAGGCAATGATAGCGTGATGCAATCTGGCGGCAGTTCATTAATTATAAAAGTACAGAGAGCCCATTGATAAGATCTTGAGTGAATGACGGGTGTGTTAATCCCCATATTTCCTGTCAATTGTATTCCAAAAAAAATACTGCCTTAATCCCTAAAATGACTCATTGTGGATTACTGGGAACATTTTGTTTCTGATTAGCTGTTTTGACACATGCTCTGGAACATTTCTGAAAATTTCAGGAGCTCTGCCACTGAAATTTTGCTGAGTTGACAATTCATACTGGTCCCCTCAGTGTGAGGTCATCCCTAGGGGCCACACATTGACAAATAGATGCTGTGGTAGTCATGGTGTAATGTTTTACAATCTCATCCAAGATTAAAGCGATCTTTTATTTAAAAATAAAATGCGCGCAGTTGTTTTAAGGTAAATATTATGTCCTTATTGGTTAGTGAAGTTATTGAAAATGTGCATTAAAAAAATCAAACAGAAAAAGCTCTTAGATCTGCTCATAATTACATTGCAATATATAATCTTATGGTCGAACTGCACACTTACTTTTTCCATTTTGACCGCTGACTCTGTCCTCTTCCTGTGTAGTTTCAGCGGTGCCCCCCAAGCTGAGGATGAAGGGAAGGAAAAAGGAGAGAGGAGACACTCCCACACTATCCTCAGTATGACTGACTCACTCACTCTCCCTCTGCTGTCCTCCCCCACCTCCCTGCCCCGCACCTCTAAGACCAGTATGGGTAAGTATACCTATGCATTTTTGTAATTGCATATATAAAATTGGCAACTTTATTTATTCAACGTCTCTGGTGTCCCTGTAGTACCCAGCCCGGTCGGTGGACCCCCGAGAATGACTCGATCCAACAGCATCCCAACACACGATGCCTCCATGGAGCTGTACGGAGCATCTCCGCTGGGCAGCACGCTGTCTCTGGCTGACCGGCCTCGCAGCATGGGAATGATTCGCTCTGGATCCTTCAGGGACAAGGAGCAGGATGAAGGTGAGCTCCTGATTGTTTGCATGTTTTCTGTTCACTGTTTTTGCAACCCTGTTTCCAGATGAGACTCTAATCGGTTTACTTTGCTCTTATTTGTTTTACAGTACATGGCTCTGTACTCTCCCTGGCATCCAATGCCTCATCAAGCTACTCCTCCGTGAGTGTGGGCGGCATACAGACTCAGGTAGCTACAACTCAGTATGTGGTATGATGGTATTTATGTGTGTTTGTGTTTGCAGTGATGCTTCCTTTTGTTTTCACACTTTGAAAATGCTGCAACACTTTCTTCCTTTGGCTGCCAAATACCCTATTAGTCTTTCGTTCCTTGCCTGCCCTCTCGGCTCTCTTCCTCTCCTCTCCTTTTGTCTCATCTAACATCTTGACTTTTACTCCCTCTGCTTCCAAAGGCTGAGGAAAGGATTCAGGGAGAGGTAAGTGTGCTCTTTCCGGCTCTTTCTTCCTCTCCAGCTCATTACTGCTCCACATCCATCCATCACTCTTAACTCCCCTTGTCTGTGAGAGAACAAGTCTGTCAGTCATGTCATGGTCGACATCCTTAAAACTTGTCATTGTGGTGACCTTGTCACAACTCTGGTGACCTTGTGTTTTTCTAAATTGTAATAAACTTTTGTTTTTTCACAGCAAATCCGTAAGCTGAGGAGGGAGCTGGAATCATCCCAGGAGAAGGTGTCAAACCTGACAACTCAGCTGACGGCAAACGTATGTAATCAATGTCTGATAACTTAACATTCATATGTTTATGTGACAGAGCTCTCTTTTTATTACGTCTCAAATGTACCATCACACATACAAAATGTCCTACAATGATAAAACAAGGATAAGAACCAGCCTGCCATTATTAGCATTTCATTTTGAACTCAATTTTTTTAAAGACTGGGGACCATTAAGCACATAATAGAAGTAAAAATGCAAACAACACTGTAATCTATCAGGCAGTTCTTCACATATGAACATATATTCACAGCTCCAATATGCAACCTTTCCCCTGAGGCAATTGATTTGTAGTAGCCCCTCCCTCCCTTTTGAAACCCCATTTACATGTCACTCATCTTGATGAACTGTCCAGCTCGACATGACATCCACCCTGAGGCAGACGGAAACTGATACCCATAATAAGGACTTCACGTGTTGAGCAAGCAGTTGCAGACTAAAAAGAGAGCAATGTCAGGGTGTCTGCAGCTGGGTTCACCATTGTCCTTTTGCTTTTCACAGCTTCATGTAGAAACCAAAAAGGCAACGTGGTGGATTGATGTATTCAGATTAAGATGGGCTAGTTTATTGCCACTTCAGGTTTGCTCTTGCTGTGAAGACCAAACCCAATATATCTTTCCAAAGCCTCTTGCACATTATTCCTCTGCAAAATAAGGTAACACATTAAATAAGGTAAATACATTCTAAAACCCATAAATAAGCTAGCCTGTTGCACCTGCTGACATGCGTTTT
This sequence comes from Notolabrus celidotus, assembly GCF_009762535.1. Classification (NCBI taxonomy): domain Eukaryota; kingdom Metazoa; phylum Chordata; class Actinopteri; order Labriformes; family Labridae; genus Notolabrus; species Notolabrus celidotus. The sequence goes on along the minus strand of NC_048282.1, from coordinate 20,244,595 downwards.
CACTGTGATAAACATGAAGTTTACTTTGATTATAATCATTATTATATAAAATATTATTATTATAATTATTATTTTAACAACATTTATCTTATTGATTTAGTTATCTATGTATTTCTTGTATTTATTTGATATTTTTAACTTAAACAACTTTTTAATTTTGCTTTCTACCCTTACTTATTTTTTATTTTTGTATTTAAGTTTTGATTCAGAACAAAATCTAAACATGTTTTGCAGATAGCCAAAGTAACAAAGCATTTTCCAGAAAGTAAATACATACATAAAACAGGTATAAGACAGTTGTCTAATCATTCTTATAAAATGAGGTGATAATAGTGGTGAGAGAAATAAATATATATATATATTTTAAAAGAAAATTCAAAGCTTGGTAATGCCATTGTGAAGAAAAGTAGTGTGCCGGGATTTATAAACAAATAGGATCGTTGTCGTATACATCTATATACATGTATATACCCTGGCCTACATGAAAACAATTAAAAACATATACCTGCACACGTACAAACCCACGTAGATAGATCAGTAAAATAATGTAAATAAGCTAAAAGTAAATAAACTCTCGCGGAAACAAGTACCCAAGCTTACAGATTTAAATCTACCCTTACTTATTTCATTAATTTTATTGAATTGATTTTATTTTGATTTTAACTTTCTTTTTTATGATACTATTTATTATTTTAAACCTCTCTGTTGTTTTCTGTCTCTTTGTTCTTGTGTGAAGCACTTTGGGCTGCATGATTGTATGAATGAAAGGTGATATATAGATACAGTTGACTTAAATCCGCTATTCAATCAATCAATCAAGCTTTATTTATATAGCACATTTGATACAAATCAAATGCAACCCAAAGTGCTTTACGGTGATTGAAAAACAAGGAAGAAGCAGAAATAAAACAATGGCAAGACATATTAGGGGAAAATAATAATAATGGTAATAATAAAAATAGTACTAATAAAAATAGAATAAAATAGAGACTAAAATAGAGACTAAAATAGAGACCAATGCACACCAACAATAAAATATGTGTTATTAAAATAAGTTAAAGCATCAAAATTAAGAATACAAATAGTTAAAATTGTTTTTTAAAAGACTAAGGATAAGAGTTGAAAATAAAACTAAGGCTAAAATATCAATAAAAACTGAGTAGATAAATAAAATAAATAATGAATGAATAAATAAAAAAAGAAAAAGATAACAGTTAAAATTAGTAAAATAATAAAGCAGCATTTAAATCAATATTACAGTTAAAGGTAAGTAATAAAATTGTTAAACCCTACCCTACTTAAAAGTCTCAATATCTCTATCAGCTCCTCAGCTATTGACTTGTCTTTGAGTAAGGTCCCTGTTAGACAAAGTGTATTACAATCTGAGTCTTCTCTCGTTGGAACTAGTGGGCCTGCGTTGACACAGAAAGTATAATGCATCTGTTAATACTTATTTTGATTGGATTGGTTAGCATGAACAAAAATACCCAACACTCTCTCTTCCTGCCTCCACATACTCTATTTTTCACTGGAGGTGAAGAATGTACCCTTCATTCAAACTAGGAAAGAGACTCGCAGAGAGAGATTTACATTAAACTGCGGCATGTCAGTCATACATCATTTCTGTGCAGCCTCAGCACATTTCTCATCGGTGGTGAGGCCTGTATAATGCTAACCTTCTTCTGAACCTCTCCCTGAGTCACTTAGCTGCAGTGCACACACAGACACACACACACACATACACTGTGACACACATGCAGGTGCCTTACCCTTCTCTCTACTCTGCAAGGTTGCCTCTGAAACACCACCCATTGGTCCGAGTGCAGTGCAGGCGATATTCATGGCTTCATGCAGCACACATCAATCAAGTGTTTTCTTTGTCGTGTGTGCATGTGTGCATGCGTGCATGTGTGCATGCGTGCGTGTGTGTGTGTGTGTGTGTGTGTGTGTGTGTGTGTGTGTGTGTGTGTGTGTGTGTGTGTGTGTGTGTGTACTCTGTCCCCCTTGCTGGTCTTTGCATACTGTATGACCTTATTATCTGAGGACAATGAATATGCAAAACAGATGCTGGGATCACAACAGGATCATGTGCTGGATTAATGACTGGGCTGAACCCATTATTTTACTGTATTAATGTATTCTATAAAGGAGAAGGGAAAGTAATTTTCCCTTCCTGCTGGCGTCTGTAGTGGGTGTGTGTGTAAGAGAGAGATTAGGGAAGAGGTGGATTTTCCACAGGAGACATCCTGTTCTGCCTTTGTGTGTTATCCAGGGGAGAAAAAAAGAGCAGTGGAAATCTGGTGAAGGACATCTTTACGGATGAAAATCACCAGTTTCATTAGACTCTGAATACTTTATCTGTGTCTATTAGATGCTTTATCTGTTGCCACTTTATTTGTGGGAAATTGGGCCCCCTATTAAAAGCTTTAAATAGCTTCCTTGGGGTCACCCCTTTACACACAATCAACCATTGTGAAATGTTTACCGAATATATATAGATGTATATTTGTGATGATGTGTGTGAATAAAACTGAACTAAACTAAACTTTATCAAACCACAGTCATACAAATCTACACCTGTGTTGAGCAAATCCACCTGACTTCCTGTTAGATATGAATGTTCTGATAAAAGTTGCTTTTGTCTGTTCTGTCTCAAACAGGCAAATCTGGTGGCCGCCTTTGAGCAAAGTTTGGAAATGATGACGACTCGGCTGCAGAGTCTGTCATTTAGCCACGAACAGAAGGTAACATCACCTGCTCATTCACACGTCAGTGAACTTCATCTCATTTTATTTCTGTGATTTAATGCCATGCAAAACTGGATATAGAATGCTCTCTATAAATGCACCAAAGTTATTTATTACTCTCTGTTTGATTAAAATAATTACAAGGATTTAATTGATAATTTTATATCTTGTAAGATTAGTAGGAATTTAGGTGTTGTTCAGTCTTATATTAAAGAAGCAAACTTACACAAACCTAAAGAGGTCTACATACTTGATGTATTACTTCGTCGTGTCTGTCTCATGAGCAGCCTAGAGCAGTAAGCGTGCAAACACACAGCGAGGTGACTTTGATCGCAGCCTGTAAAGAGGAACTAAATGTAGGTTAGAGGCCCAGCCTTTGGTCCCTCGGGGTTACTTAGTGGCCCAAAGTGCAAACAGCTTGCACGTGCACTCACACCAAACAGCACATTCCAGCATTCTTCTGCCTTTGTGTCTGTGTTGGTGTGAGAGAATTGATCAGCGCTTAAGGCGGTGTTCAGTTCAGTGTGTGTATAAATGTGAGGACTCTCTCTCTCTCTCTCTCTCTCTCTCTCTCTCTCTCTCTCTCTGTCTCTCTCTCTCTCTCTCTCTCTCTCTCTCTCTCTCTCTCGCTCTCGGTGCTTCATGCCCTGCTGCTCTCTCTGAAAGGCTTCGTCTAGACCCTCCAGAAAAAGTCTTTGTTTTTTGTGCCAGCGCACTGACCTGTGCAGCTCAACCCTGGAGCACAGGCTCTTTAACTTTGAGGAGACGGGTCGGGCGGATCCATTTAGAGAGGAGTGCAACCGACTTTAACGCACAACAAGCAGCACAGAGAGGTTCCCCTGTTCCTGGCCCTTTGTCCTTTTGAACTGTCCAAATCATGTGGGAGATCGAGCCTGCCAGGTGTTTGAGGACTGTAAGGCAGGCTTGAGTTGTAGGGCTAGATTAAAACATCCGCGACACCACTTATCTCCCAAAATATGTGAAAATGTACAGTATCTCACAAAAGTTAGTACACCCCTCACCTTTCTGCAAATATTTAATTATATCTTTTCATGGGACAACACTGAAGAAATGACACTTTGATACAATGTAAAGTAGTCAGTGTACAGCTTGTATAACAGTGTACATTTACTGTCCCCTCAAAATAACTCAACACACAGTCATTAATGTCTAAACTACCGGCAACAAAAGTGAGTACACCCCTAAGTGAAAATGTCCAAATTGGGCCCAAAGTGTCAATATTTTGTGTGGCCACCATTATTTCCAGCACTGCCTTCACCCTCTTGGGCATGGAGTTCACCAGAGCTTCACAGAGCTGGTGGATGTTAGAGACCTTGCGCTCCTCCACCTTCCGTCTGAGGATGCCCTACAGATGCTCAATAGGGTTTAGGAGACATGCTTGGCCACTCCACCACCTTTACCCTTAGCTTCTTTAGCAAGGCAGTGGCCGTCTTGGAGGTGTGTTTTGGGTCGTTATCATGTTGGAATACTGCCCTGCGGCCCAGTTTTTGAAGGGAGGGGATCATGCTCTGCTTCAGTATGTCACAGTACATGTTGGCATTCATGGTTCCCTCAATGAACTGAAGCTCCCCAGTGCCGGCAGCACTCATGCAGCACCAGACCATGACACTCCCACCACCATGCTTGACTGTAGGCAACACACACTTGTCTTTGTACTCACCTGGTTGCCACCACACACGCTTAACACCTTCTGAACCAAATAAGTTTATCTTGGTCTCATCAGACCACAAGACATGGTTCCAGTAATCCATGTCCTTAGTCTACTTTTCTTTAGCAAACTGTTTGCAGGCTTTCTTGTGCATCAGCTTTAGAAGAAATGTGAGGGGTGTACTCACTTTTGTGAGATACTGTATCTTGTTTATTCTGAATGTTTTCAACACAAACAAGAATAATGAAACCTAACCATATCACCACTCTGAGACTGAGCAATAGAAACTGTTTAAAATGATGTGCTTGTACGTGCATAATACAGGGAATGTAAAAAGTAGTAACAGTTATATATGTGTAGGTGAATACAACACCATTAAGGAGAAATTGTCAGGGGTTCATTTGCATCCCCCCCTCATGTATCACTGAAACATATTTTCTAAGCTGACCCACTTTGGAAAACCTTGTTAGCTTTGTATCCAGTTAACTGAAACAAAACAACTGTTAGTTAACGTTGTAACAGTAGGAAATGATTCACCCTTACTGATATTTATCAAATGCTCATACAGGACTCTGAGCTGATGGAGCTGAGGGAGACCATCGAAGCTCTGAAGACCAAGAACGATGAAGCCCATGCTGTCATACAAGGAGCTTTAAACACGCCAGATAACCTGACAGGTTAGCAGAGTGACCTGTTGATCTTTCATCTTCTTCTTGTGTCTGAGCCTGTTTTGACGTTAAGTGTCCTTATGTCTTCCAGACGTGCAAATTCGACGTCAGAACTCCTGTGAGAGCATCTCCAGTCTCAACAGCCTGACCAGCATGTCGAGCGTGGGCAGCTATAAAGACCAAGATGCCAAGAAGAAGAAGAAGAAGAGCTGGGTAAGAACGCACCCTGCGTGTGAACTGATATCTCACTCTCTCTACCTAGTGTTGGTTTGTGCTTAGAGTGACAGCCTTTGTGTTAAGTACACAAACCCAACAGCAGCATGTATGACCAGACTTTCCCTCCTCTGTGTTGTTATTTTTCCTTCTTAGGTCTTTGAGGTGAGTGCAGTCATTGAGTACAAACTAAGACTCTAATTTAATCATACAGCATGATAGACCATCAGCCCTCCATCTCTGCTTATTGAGCTCCCAGACTACTGATAGACTGTTCTGTGCATATGTGATTCAAACAGATTCAGTTAGAGCGGCAATCAGCAGACATGATGCTCATGAAAAGTGGACCTCTCCCTTTTTTAATCTAAGTTAATGAAATACTGTGTTCCTCTTTATTTCAATCATGCACTCACCCCTCAGTGAAATGTAGTACAGCCTTACCATGTAACCCACACCGATCTAGTAGCTAATATGCAAGCTTAGCATGTGTCAAAACAGTCCTAACTCCTCCTTCTTTTCACCTCTGAGTGATAAATGCAGGAACCTCTGAGTTATTTGTTCAAATTGTGTCTCTCTCCTCCCTGCTTGTCCCATCTCCATGTAGCTGAGGAGCTCCTTCAACAAGGCATTCAGCATTAAGAAAGGCACGAAAACATACTCGGACATCGAGGAAATCGCCACTCCAGACTCCTCGGCTCCTAACTCCCCAAAGATGAGTCACGAAGGGGGAGAAGGAGGAGAAGGAGGAGAAGGAGGAGAAGGAGGAGAAGGAGGAGAAGGAGGAGAAAACCTGTCTTCATCTCTGAAAACCTCGGCCTCTGCCACCTCTTCTGTGTAAGTACACAGCCCAGCCCAGCCCAGCTCTCTGTTTGAAGAGTGAGGAGGCCACTTTGGTTTAAAACTGTGTCTGATGAGCGTGTACTCTTTTCTCTAGGATCATGGAGATTACAGAAGAAGGAGACATCGAGGAAACAGCGGTATCAGAGTTACGCTCAGAACTCTGGGTAAAAGAGAGAGAGCTGACAGACATCCGATTGGAGGCGTTAAGCTCTGCACATCAGCTGGAGCAGCTCCGAGAAGCCATGACCAACATGCAGGTTTGTTTTCTAACATCTGCATGCTCAGTTCAGTAATACATAGAGCAGGAATGCAATTTTATTATAATGTAGTTTGAATTAAAACAATGTACCACTTACATCCTAGTCCACGGTGGAGAACCTGAAGACGGAGAATGACCATTTGAAAACAGGAAGTCAGCCTAATCTCCCTGGCTCTGGCCCCACATCTTCCACGTCCCAGCCCTCAGGCCTGGCCTCACTCCTGGGACCTTCCCTGAGGCAGCCGATGAGCATGTCCCTCACCAAGTCCTTCAGCCTCAGCCTGAATGACTGTAAAGATCCAGGTACACAAAAATACAAGGAATTTCAATGATACTCACCCAACACAAGAATAAAGAAAGTTCTATTCATGAACTCCTTTCTTACTTCTCTTTGATCTCTTCTTTTTCCAGACTTGTCTCCTGTTGAGACGCTAAGTGTGTCTTCTCAGCTGGATGAGATGTCTGCACGAGTACTGGTACACATTGGAGATCAACCAGAGGTAAACAAAATGCACCTTTAATCACCACAGTAAGAAGTAGGCTGCCCAAAATCTGAGGTACTGAGCACTCGTTCCCTCTGTGTCTCTGCAGGACAGTAAACAACAACAGGACTTCTACCTGGGCTCAGTACCAATCAATGCGAGGACAGACTGGGGCTGTCTGGACTCTCTCATAGCCAAGACCTTCAAGGTAAGCTGATACTTTCCTTTTTTTCTGAAACACAAAGTAAACCTTTGATTTCATGAATAACACATTTTTTTAAATTTCAATCAGGACTACCTAACTCAAGTGGACCCTACATCCAGCCTGGGTCTTTCCTGTGATTCGCTGCACATGTACCAGCTGACACAAGGAGGGCAGAGAGTGATTGGTGGAGATAAACCTCAAACGTCACCATATCGTTGTCTCAGCAGCGGTTCAGCTCGAATATTGGTCACCCTGAAAGGTAAGAGAGTGACAAAAGAAACCACCTTTCAACTTTTGCTTTGTAAGGTGATCTTGAGTGTTTTGACAATGCCTGTCCTTTTTTCTCATCCTATTTCTGCCCGTCTCCAGGTCTCAAAGAGAAATGTGTCGACTCGCTGGTGTTCGAGACTCTGATTCCTAAGCCGATGATGCAGCACTACATCAGCCTGCTGCTGAAGCACAGACGTCTGGTTATGTCTGGGCCCAGCGGGACAGGAAAGACTTACCTGGCTCAGCGTCTGGCCCACTACCTCCTGCAGCGCAGCCAGAGCGACTCGCCAGAGACCGAACACGAGCCCCTCATAGGTCGCAGCGCCGCCGTCACCTTCAACATGCATCGTCAGACGCAGAAGGTAAACTACAACTGAAGACTTTATCAGCCTGTTATCTTGTGCCCCTTTTTTTACAAACTCAAAAACACATGCCCTCTTCTTCTTTGCTTTCACAGGAGCTGCAGTTGTATCTGTCCAATCTAGCCAACCAGATTGACAGAGAGAGCGTAGGAGAGCTGCCACTGGTTGTTTTGATAGATGACATCAGCGACTCCGCAGCAATCACTGAGCTGGTTAACGGAGCGCTCACCTGCAAGTATCATAAATGGTGAGTAAACTTAAACACTCACAGTATTTCACTTAAAGCTGCTGTTGGTAGTCGTGGTATAAACATCAGTTAGGAGAGAGATTTCATCACTACCCCTCCCCTCTCTGCTCCCGTAACCCCACCCGCAAAAGATTGTTGTGCACATAGACATAATAAAGAGTAGACGCCGCATCGACCGCTGCTACCTATTGGCGCTGACGAGCCGTGGGGCCTCCATCTTGGTCCGGTCACCCGCTCCACTCAGTGTAATCTGTTAGGCAGGCGCAATTAAGTGTCAGCGCATTTAATCAATCATAACTCGCTGAATACTAAACTGATTTTCATGCGGGTTTTTTTTTTCTGCAAATGTCATACATGTAGATATG